>NC_052154.1:111293398-111456085 GCF_902713615.1 Scyliorhinus canicula | reverse complement strand
CCACCGTAATACTGTCCTTGACTAGCAGCGCCACACCTCCCCCTCTTTTGCCCCCTTCTCTGAGCTTACTAAAACACCTAAACCCCGGAACCTGCAACAACCATTCCTGTCCCTGCTCTATCCATGTCTCTGAAATGGCCACAACATCGAAGTCCCAGGTACCAACCCATGCTGCCAGTTCCCCTACCTTATTTCGTATACTCCTGGCATTGAAGTAGACACACTTCAAACCACCTACCTGAACACTGGCACCCTCCTGCGAAGTCAAATCTGTGCTCCTGACCTCTATACTCTCAATCTCCCGTACCCCAAAACTACAATCCAGGTTCCCATGCCCCTGCTGAATTAGTTTAAACCCCCCCAAAGAGCACTAATAAATCTTCCCCCCAGGATATTGGTGCCCCTCAGGTTCAGATGTAGACCATCCTGTCTATAGAGGTCCCACCTTCCGCAGAAAGAGCCCCAGTTATCCAGAAATCTGAATCCCTCCCGCCTGCACCATCCCTGTAGCCACGTGTTTGATTGCTCTCTCTCCCTATTCCTCATCTCACTATCACGTGGCACGGGCAACAACCCAGAGATAACAACTCTGTTTGTTCTCGCTCTGAGCTTCCATCCTAGCTCCCTAAAGGCCTGCCTGACATCCTTGTCCCCTTTCCCACCTATGTCGTTAGCGCCAATGTGGACTACGACTTGGGGCTGCTCCCCCTCCCCCTTAAGGACCCGGAAAACACGATCCGAGACGTCACGTACCCTTGCACCTGGGAGGCAACATACCAAACGTGAGTCTCTCTCGCTCCCACAAAATCTCCTATCTGTGCCCCTGACTATTGAGTCCCCAATTACTAATGTTCTACTCCTTTCCCCCCTTCCCTTCTGAGCAACAGGGACAGAATCCGTGCCAGAGGCCCATACCCCATGGCTTACCCCTGGTAAGTAAACAAAACGGTATACTTGTTACTCAGGGGAACGACCGCAGGGGGTCCCTGCACTGACTGCTTCTTCCCAGTCCCTCTTACAGTTACCCATCTATCTCCAGTCTTTGGTGTAACTACTTCCCTGAAGCTCCTATCTATGACCCCCTCTGCCTCCCGAATGATCCGAAGTTCATCCAGCTCAAGCTCCAGGTCCCTAACACGGTTTTTGAGGAGCTGGAGTTGGGTGCACTTCCCACAGATGAAATCAGCAGGGACACTGACGGCGTCCCTCACCTCAAACATTCTGCAGGAGGAGCATTGTACTTCCTTCCCTGACATCACCTCTAGATTTTAAAAAAACAAGAAAAATAAAAGAGAAAGAAAGGAAGAGCTTACCTGATATTCCCTCAAACCCTGCTCCCGCTGAAAGGTAAGCAAATTTAAAGGCACTCACTCACCTTCACGACAAGCCCCTGCTCCCGCTTCCCAACAACCGTGGTTTTTTATTTGGTTAGAGGAGGATGTAGAGTGGGAAACACTGAGAAAGTATTTTGGATTTAACTGTCACTTGACAACAGCCCCTCCACAAACCACCTTCAAATTAGGCTGACCGCACTGCACGTATGCAAATTTCCCCAGAACAGCTGATCAGTAGCTCTGCTCTGCTGCCCTCTGCTGGATGCTTGCCTTCACTCAAACTCCTCGGGTCTTCTTCGCAGGTACAACTTCAAATTAGGCTGACCGCACTGCACGTATGCAAATTTCCCCAGAACAGCTGATCAGTAGCTCTGCTCTGCTGCCCTCTGCTGGATGCTTGCCTTCACTCAAACTCCTCGGGTCTTCTTCGCAGGTACACCTTCAAATTAGGTTGACCGCACTGCACGTATGCAAATTTCCCCAGAACAGCTCATCAGTAGCTCTGCTCTGCTGCCCTCTGCTGGATGCTAGCCTTCACTCAAACTCCTCGGGTCTTCTTCGCAGGTACACCTTCAAATTAGGTTGGCCGCACTGCACACTGTGCGGCGTCTCTGTTCAGCACAGTATAGACTGCACACTGTGTACAGTCTCTGTTCAGCACAGTATAGACTGCACACTGTGCACAGTCTCTGTTCAGCACAGAATAGACTGCACACTGTGTGGAGTCTCTGTTCAGCACAGTATAGACTGCACACTGTGTGGAGTCTCTATTCAGCACAGTATTTTTAAAAAATAATTTTTATTGAAAAATTTTGATTTTATACAACATTGACGCACCTTAGTAAAATACCGAAAATAACAATAATATTAACAATCATATACATTCGCCCCATCCCCATGAACTCAGCATTTTAACAACAACGCAAATTAACACATTATAAAGTTACAGAATAAACACTACAATAATGCACCCCCCTCCCCCCTTCCCCCCTTTTCCCCTTTCCCCCCCTTCCCCCTCCCCCCTTTCCCCCTCCCCCTCCTTCCCCCCCTTTCCCCCTCCCCCCTTTCTTCCCTTTCCCCCCCCTTTCCCCCCTCCTCCCCCCCTCCCGCCCTTCCCCCCTCCCCCCTTTCGCCCCCTCCACTTCTCCCCCCCTTCCCCCCTCCCCCCTCCCCTCCCCTTCTCCCCCCCTTCTCCCCCCCTCCCCCCCTCCCCCTCCCTTCCCCCCCATCCCTTCCCTTCCCCCCATCCCTTCCCCCCCTCCTTCCCCCCCCTCCTTCCCCCCCTCCCTTCCCCCCCTCCCTTCCCCCCCCCTCCCCCCCCCCTTTCCAATAAACAGGTCCCTCAATTTGCTGATGCACGCCCTTTGCCACCCCCTGAATCCCCCATCCGTGTTCCCCGGGATGAACCGATGGTTGCCACCCAGTGGAGCCTCCATCGAGCCCCCTGTTTCCCCCCTATGCCGTCTCCACTGTCCCCAGATTCTTAGGGTCGCCGCCACCACCGGGCTCGTGGTAAACCTCTTAGGGGAGAGCGGCAACGGTGCCGTTACCATGGCACCCAGGCTCGTACCTCTACATGACGCCATCTCCATTCTTTTCCACGCAGCCCCTCCCCCCTCCATCACCCATTTACGCACCATTGACACATCGGCTGCCCAACAGTACCCCAGAAGGTTGGACAGCGCCAGCCCGCCTCTATCCCTTCCTCGCTCCAGGAACACCCTCCTCACTCTCGGAGTCCCATGTGCCCACATAAAGCTCAGAATACTGCTGGTCACTCTCCTAAAGAAGGCCCTGGGGATAAAGATGGGCAGGCACTGAAAAAGGAACAATAACCTCGGAAGCACCGTCATTTTGACGGACTGCACCCTCCCCGCCAACGACAATGGCAGCATGTCCCACCTCCTGAACTCCTCCTCCATCTGATCTACCAGTCTGGTGAAGTTATGCTTGTGAAGAGTCCCCCAGTCCCTGGCCACCTGCACCCCCAGGTACCTAAAGCTCTCCCCTGCCCGCCTAAGCGGGAGCCTACCAATTCCTTCCTCCTGGTCTCCAGGATGCACCACAAACACCTCGCTCTTGCCTAAGTTTAATTTATAACCTGAAAAGGTCCCAAACTCGGCTAGCAACTCCATCACTCCCGGCATCCCTCCCACCGGGTCCGCCACATACAGTAACAGGTCGTCAGCATACAACGACACCCTATGTTCCTCTCCACCTCGCACCAAGCCTCTCCACCTCTCTGAATCTCTCAACGCCATCGCCAGCGGCTCGATTGCCAGTGCAAACAACAAGGGGGACAGGGGGCAACCCTGCCTGGTCCCTCGGTAAAGCTGGAAGTACTCCGACCTCCTCCTATTCGTGGCCACGCACGCCATCGGAGCCTCATATAGCAGCCTTACCCATCTAATGAACCCTTCACCAAATCCAAACCTCCCCAACAGCTCCCATAGGTACCCCCACTGCACTCTATCGAAGGCCTTCTCCGCATCCAGCGCCACCACTATCTCTGCCTCCCCCTCAATCGCCAGCATCATAATGACATTCAGCAATCTCCGCACATTCGTGTTCAGCTGCCTTCCCTTCACAAAACCTGTCTGGTCCTCATGCACAACCCCTGGCACACAGTCCTCTATCCTGGTGGCCAGGATTTTTGCCAGCACCTTAGCATCCACGTTGAGGAGAGATATGGGCCTGTATGAACCACACTGCTGGGGGTCCTTGTCCTTCTTTAAAATTAACGAGATCAGCGCCCGCGACATTGTCGGGGGCAAAGTCCCCCCTTCCCACACTTCGTTGAGTGTCCGCACCAGCAAGGGGCCCACTAGGTCCACAAACTTTTTATAAAATTCCACCAGGAACCCATCCGGCCCCGGTGCCTTCCCTGACTGCATCTGCCCGATCCCCTTAACTAGCTCCACCAGCTCAATCGGCGCACCCAGCCCCTCCACCTTCTCCTCCTGCACCTTCGGGAAAGAAAGCCTGTCAAGGAACCTCTCCATTCCCCTCCTCTCCCCCATTGGCTCCAACCGGTACAGTTCCCCGTAAAAGTCCTTGAAGACCTCATTCACCTCTACCCCCTTCCGCACCACATTCCCACTCTTGTCTCTCACTCCAGCAATCCCCTTAGCCGCATCCCGCTTACGGAGCTGATGAGCCAGCATCCTACTCGCCTTTTCACCATGTTCGTACACTGCCCCTTGTGCCTTCCTCCACTGTGCCTCCGCCTTTCTAGTGGTCAGCAAATCAAATTTAGCCTGCAGGCTGCGCCTCTCCCCCAACAGTCCCTCCTCTGGTGCCTCTGCATACCTCCTGTCCACCTCCAGCATCTTTCCCACCAGTCTATCCCTCTCACTCCTCTCGCTCCTCTCCCTGTGTGCCCGGATGGATATCAGCTCCCCACGAATTACTGCCTTCAGGGCTTCCCAGACCATCCCCACCTGAACCTCCCCCGTATCATTCACCTCAAGGTACCCCTCAATACTTGCCCGGACCCTCCTACACACCTCCTCCTCCGCCAACAACCCCACATCCAACCGCCACAACGGATGTTGGTCCCGCACCTCCCCCATCTCCAACTCTATCCAATGCGGAGCGTGGTTGGAGATTGCAATGGCCGAATACTCGGCCTCCTCCACTCTCGGAATCAGTCCCCTACTCACCACGAAGAAGTCTATCCGAGAGTAGACCCTATGTACGTGGGAGAAGAAAGAGTACTCGCGTGTCCTCGGCCTCACAAACCTCCATGGATCCACTCCACCCATCTGATCCATAAACCCTCTCAGTACCTTGGCCGCCGCCGGCCTCCTACCCATCCTAGAGCTGGACCGATCCAGTGAAGGATCCAACACCGTATTAAAGTCCCCCCCATGATCAGACCTCCCGCCTCCAGATCCGGGATCTGTCCCAACATACGCCTCATAAAGCTTGCATCGTCCGAATTTGGGGCATACACACTAGCCAGTACCACCTTCTCTCCTTGTAGCCTGCCCCTAACCATAACATACCTACCCCCCTTATCCGCCACCACCTCCAATGCCTCAAACAACACATTTTTCCCCACCAGAATCGCCACTCCCCGTTTCTTCACATCCAACCCAGAGTGGAAAACCTGCCCCACCCATCCCTTCCTCAGGCGGACCTGGTCCGCCACCCTCAGGTGGGTCTCCTGAAGCATTGCCACATCTGCCTTTAGCCCCTTCAGGTGAGCCAGTACCCTCGACCGCTTCACCGGCCCATTCAGCCCTCTCACAGTCCAGGTGACCAACCGGATCAGAGGGCGTCCCGCCCCCCCTCCCCCGTCGGCTAGCCATAGCCCGTCGGCTAGCCATAGCCCGTCGACTGCCCGCCCCAGGCCAGCACCCCCTGCCCGACCCCGTCCCCATAGCGACAACCCCTCACCTCTGTCCACCCAGCCCCCACCAGCTCCTTCTTGACCCTACCAGCAGCAACCCGGTATTCCCCTTTCCCCCCTCCCTTCCCCCCCAGGCTAGGAACCCTCTCAGCCGCGAACCGTCCTCCATTGTACTTCCGTGGGTCAGCTAACTTCTGCTGACCCCGGAAACTCCCGCCAATAGCCCGACCCCTCCCGAAGTGGGATCATCCCCCAATCTATCCCTCCTCCAGGCACCGCTCCAGCGCGGGGAAGAACCAGTTAAGGCCCCGCCTCCCCGTCACCGTCTCCGCCCCCCAGCCCCGCAGCATGGGAAACCAGAGGAAAGCCCGCGCTTTTGCACTGCCACACCACACCCTTCTGATGCAGCTTCCAAATACCAGCCCCACTCCATACCCCCAACCCGACATAGAATACAACAAACCCCCCCGACCCTGCCCTCAAGATACACAGCCCAAACAATGTCCCACAGCACAAAAACAAAAACATAGCAGAACAACCCCTCCGTAAATAACCATATCAAAATTGCAAAAGTACTAAAACAAGAAAAAAAACAGAAGAAAAAGAGAACACAGCAACAGCAGAATCCAGCACTAATATCTTACAGCCGACCTCGCAACCCCCAACCCCTAGTTCAAGTCCATTTTCTCCGTCCGCACGAAGGCCCACGCCTCCTCCGGGGAATCGAAATAATGGTGCCGGTCCAAATAAGTTACCCACTGGCGCGCGGGCTGCAACATTCAGAACTTTATCTTTTTTCTATAAAGCACCTCTTTCGTCCGATTAAATCCGGACCGCCGCTTAGCCACCTCCGCACTCCAGTCCTGGTAGATCCGTACTACCCCATTCTCCCAATTGCTGCTCTTCACCCTCTTGGCCCAGCGCAGCACACACTCCCGATCACTGAACCGGTGGAACCTCACCAGCACCGCACGCGGGGGTTCATCTTCCTTGGGCCTCCTGGACAGCACCCTGTGCGCTCCCTCCAGCTCCAGGGGCAGATGGAAAGACCCGGTCCCCACTAGCGAATTCAGCATTACAGCCACGTAGGCTGTCAGGTCCTATACCTCCAGCCCCTCCGCAAGGCCCAAGATCCGCAGCTTTTTCCACCTCATGCGGTGATCAAGCTCCTCGAAGCGTTCCTGCCACTTCTTGTGGAGTGCCTCATGCCCCACCACCTTACACACGAGGACCACGGCCCCCTCCTCTTGTTCAATGGCCTGCGTCTGCAACTCCTTGATGGCAGCACCCTGGGTGGACTGAATCTCTGACAGCCTTCTGTTTGTTTCGTGCAGAGAGCTCAGTACCTCATCCTTGAATTCTTTAAAGCAGCGCAGGAGATCAGTTTGTTGCTCCTGGGCCCAGAGCCTCCATTTTTCTGGAGCTCTGTCGGAGGCCATCTTGGATCCCTTCCCCTGATTTTTCTGAGGAGCTGCTGCTGTTTTTTCCCCCTTTCCACTCCGAGTTCGAGGCATGGACTGCGGGAGAAGTCGTTCCTCCACCGGGAGACGTCGAAAAATTTCCGTTTTGGGCTGTCAAAAGAGCCGAAAAGTCTCTTTAAAACGGGAGCTCCCAAATGTGTGGCTTCCTACTACATCACGGCCAACGGAACGCGTTCTTAAGCACAGTATATACTGCACACTGTGTGGAGTCTCTGTTCAGCACAGTATGGACTGCACAGTGTTTACAGTCTCTGTTCAGCACAGCATAGGGTGCACACTGTGCGGAGACTCTATTCAGCACAGTATAGACTGCACACTGTGCGGAGACTCTATTCAGCACAGTATAGACTGCACACTGTGTACAGTGTCTGTTCAGCACAGTATAGACTGCACACTGTGTAAAGTCTCAGTTCAGCACAGTATGGACTGAACACTGTGTACAGTCTCTGTTCAGCACAGTATAGGCTGTACACTGTGTACAGTCTCTGTTCAGCACAGTATGGGCTGCACACTGTGTGGAGTCTCTGTTCAGCACAGTATAGACTTCACACTGGGTACAGTCTCTGTTCAGCACAGTATAGACTGCACACTTGTGGAGACTCTGTTCAGGACAGCATAGGTTGCACACTGTGGGGAGTCTCTATTCAGCACAGTATGGACTGCACAGTGTGTGGAGTTTCTATTCAGCACAGTATAGACTGCACACTGTGTGGAGTCTCTGTTCAGCACAGTATAGACTGCACACTGTGTGGAGCCTCTATTCAGCACAGTATAGACTGCATACTGTGCGGAGTCCCTGTTCAGCACAGGTTAGACTGCACACTGTGTTGAGTCTATTCAGTACAGTATAGACTTCACACTGTGTACAGTCTCTGTTCAGCCAAAATAGACTGGACACTGTGTACAGTCTCTGTTCAGCACAGTATAGACTGCACACTGTACGGAGTCTCTGTTCAGCACAGTATAGACTGCACACTGTGCGGCATCCTCTTCAGCACAGTATAGGCGGCACACTGTGAGGAGTCTCTATTCAGCACAGTATGGACTGCACACTGTGCGGCGTCTCTGTTCAGCACAGCATATACTGGACACTGTGTACAGTCTCTGTTCAGCACAGTATAGATTGCACACTATGTAAAGTCTCTGTTCAGCACAGAATAGACTGCACACTGTCTGGAGTCTCTGTTCAGCACAGCATAGACTGCATACTGTGTGGGATCTCTGTTCAGCACAGTATAGACTGCACACTGTGTGGAGTCTCTATTCAGCACAGTATAGACTGCACACTGTGTGGAGTCTCTATTCAGCACAGTATAGACTGCACACTGTGTGGAGTCTCTATTCAGCACAGTATAGACTGCACACTGTGTGGAGTCTCTATTCAGCACAGTATGGACTGCACACTGTGTGGAGTCTCTATTCAGCACAGTATAGACTGCACACTGTGTGGAGTCTCTATTCAGCACAGTATAGACTGCACACTGTGTGGAGTCTCTATTCAGCACAGTATGGACTGCACACTGTGCGGCATCCTCTTCAGCACAGTATAGGCGGCACACTGTGAGGAGTCTCTGTTCAGCACAGTATGGACTGCACAGTGTTTACAGTCTCTGTTCAGCACAGCATAGGGTGCACACTGTGCGGAGACTCTATTCAGCACAGTATAGACTGACGCTGTGTACAGTGTCTGTTCAGCACAGTATAGACTGCACACTGTGTACAGTGTCTGTTCAGCACAGTATAGACTGCACACTGTGTACAGTGTCTGTTCAGCACAGTATAGACTGCACACTGTGTAAAGTCTCAGTTCAGCACAGTATGGACTGAACACTGTGTACAGTCTCTGTTCAGCACAGTATAGGCTGTACACTGTGTACAGTCTCTGTTCAGCACAGTATGGGCTACACACTGTGTGGAGTCTCTGTTCAGCACAGTATAGACTTCACACTGGGTACAGTCTCTGTTCAGCACAGTATAGACTGCACACTTGTGGAGACTCTGTTCAGGACAGCATAGGTTGCACACTGTGCGGAGTCTCTATTCAGCACAGTATGGACTGCACAGTGTGTGGAGTTTCTATTCAGCACAGTATAGACTGCACACTGTGTGGAGTCTCTGTTCAGCACAGTATAGACTGCATACTGTGTGGAGTCTCTGTTCAGCACAGTATAGACTGCACACTGTGTGGAGCCTCTATTCAGCACAGTATAGACTGCACACTGTGCGGAGTCTCTGTTCAGCACAGGTTAGACTGCACACTGTGTTGAGTCTATTCAGTACAGTATAGACTTCACACTGTGTACAGTCTCTGTTCAGCCAAAATAGACTGGACACTGTGTACAGTCTCGGTTCAGCACAGTATAGACTGCACACTGTGTATAGTCTATGTTCAGCACAGTATAGACTGCACACTGTACGGAGTCTCTGTTCAGCACAGTATGGACTGCACACTGTGCGGCATCCTCTTCAGCACAGTATAGGCGGCACACTGTGAGGAGTCTCTATTCAGCACAGTATAGACTGCACACTGTGCGGCGTCTCTGTTCAGCACAGTATATACTGGACACTGTGTACAGTCTCTGTTCAGCACAGTATAGATTGCACACTATGTAAAGTCTCTGTTCAGCACAGAATAGACTGCACACTGTCTGGAGTCTCTGTTCAGCACAGCATAGACTGCATACTGTGCAGAGTCTCTGTTCAGCACAGTATAGACTGCACACTGTGTGGGATCTCTGTTCAGCACAGTATAGACTGCACACTGTGTGGAGTCTCTATTCAGCACAGTATGGACTGCACACTGTGTGGAGTCTCTATTCAGCACAGTATAGACTGCACACTGTGTACAGTCTCTGTTCAGCACAGTATGACTGCACACTGTGCGGAGTCTCTGTTCAGCACAGTATAGACTGCACACTGTGCGGAGTCTCTATTCAGCACAGTATGACTGCACACTGTGCGGAAGCTCTGTTCAGTATACTATAGACAGCACACTGTGCGGAAGCTCTGTTCAGTATACTATAGACAGCACACTGTGTACAGTCTCTGTTCAGCACAGTATAGACTGCAGTGTGTGGAGTCTCTGTTCAGCACAGTATGTACTGCACAGTGTCTGGAGTTTCTATTCAGCACAGTTTGGACTGCATTCTGTGCAGAGTCTCTGTTCAGCACAGTTTAGACTGCACACTGTGCGGAGTCTCTGTTCAGCACTGTATGGACTGCACACTGTGTACAGTCTCTGTTCAGCACAGTATGGACTGCACACTGCGTGGAGTCTCTATTCAGCACAGTATAAACTGCACACTGTACAGTCTCTGTTCAGCGCAGTATAGACTGCACACTGTGCGGTGTCTCTGTTCAGCACAGGTTAGACTGCACACTGTGTTGAGTCTATTCAGTACAGTATAGACTTCACACTGTGTACAGTCTCTGTTCAGCCAAAATAGACTGGACACTGTGTACAGTCTCTGTTCAGCACAGTATAGACTGCACACTGTGTACAGTCTCTGTTCAGCACAGTATAGACTGCACACTGTGTATAGTCTATGTTCAGCACATTAAAGACTGCACACTGTGCATAGTCTCTGTTCAGTACAGTATAGACTGCACACTGTGTGGAGTCTCTGTTCAACACATTATGGACTGCACACTGTGAACAGTCTCTGTTCAGCACAGTATACACTGCACACTGTGTACAGTCTCTGTTCAGCACAGTATAGGCTGCACACTGTGTACAGTCTCTGTTCAGCACAGTATGGACTGAACACTGTGTACAGTCTCTGTTCAGCACAGTATAGGCTGCACACAGTGTACAGTCTCTGTTCAGCATAGTATGGTTTGCACACTGTGTGGAGTCTCTGTTCTGCACAGTATAGACTTCACACTGTGCAGAGTCTCTATTCAGCACAGTATGGACTGCACAGTGTATGGAGTTTCTAATTAGCACAGTATAGACTGCACACTGTGTGGAGCCTCTGTTCAGCACAGTATAGACTGCACACTGTGTAGAGCCTCTATTCAGCACAGTACAGACTGCACACTGTGTACAATCTTTGTTCAGCCCAATATAGACTGCACACTGTGTACAGTCTCTCTTCAGCACAGTATAGGCGGCACACTGTGAGGACTCTCTATTCAGCACAGTATGGACTGCACACTGTGCGGCGTCTCTGTTCAGCACAGTATATACTGGACACTGTGTACAGTCTCTGTTCAGCACAGTATAGATTGCACACTTTGTAAAGTCTCTGTTCAGCACAGTATAGGCTGAACACTGTGTACAGTCTCTGTTCAGTACAGAATAGACTGCACACTGTCTGGAGTCTCTGTTCAGCACAGCATAGACTGCATACTGTGCAGAGTCTCTGTTCAGCACAGTATAGACTGCACATTGTGTGGGATCTCTGTTCAGCACAGTATAGACTGCACACTGTGCGGAGTCTCTATTCAGCACAGTATGACTGCACACTGTGCGGAAGCTCTGTTTAGTATACTATAGACAGCACACTGTGCGGAAGCTCTGTTCAGTATACTATAGACATCACACTGTGTACAGTCTCTGTTCAGCACAGTATAGACTGCACAGTGCGTGGAGTCTCTGTTCAGCACAGTATGGACTGCACAGTGTCTGGAGTTTCTATTCAGCACAGTTTAGACTGCACACTGTGCGGAGTCTCTGTTCAGCACAGTATAGACTGCACACTGTGCGGAGTCTCTGTTCAGCACAGTATGGACTGCACACTGTGTACAGTCTCTGTTCAGCACAGTATGGACTGCACACTGTGCGGAGTCTCTATTCAGCACAGTATAGACTGCACACTGTGTGGAGTCTCTATTCAGCACAGTATAGACTGCACACTGTGCGGAGTCTCTGTTCAGTATCGTATAGACTGCGCACTGTGCGGAGCCTCTATTCAGCAGAGTATAGACGGCTCACTGTGTACAATCTCTGTTCAGCACAGTATAGACTGCACACTGCGTAAAGTCTCTGTTCAGCACAGTATAGACTCCACACTGTGTACAGTCTCTGTTCAGCACAGAATAGACTGCACACTGTCTGGAGTCTCTGTTCAGCACAGTATAGACTGCATACTGTGCAGAGTCTCTGTTCAGTATAGTATAGACTGCACACTGTGTGGGATCTCTGTTCAGCACAGTATAGACTGCACAGTGTCTGGAGTTTCTATTCAGCACAGTATAGGCTGCACACTGTGCGGCATCTCTGTTCAGCACAGTATGGACTGCACACTGTGCGGAGTCTCTATTCAGCACAGTATAGACTGCACACTGTGCGGAGTCTCTATTCAGCACAGTGTAGGCTGCACACTGTGTGGAGTCTCTATTCAGCACAGTATAGACTGCACACTGTGTACAGTCTCTGTTCAGCACAGTATAGACTGCACAGTGTGTGGAGTCTCTGTTCATCACAGTATAGGTTGCACACTGTGCGGACTCTCTGTTCAGCACAGTATGGACTGCACAGTCTCTGGAGTTTCTATTCAGCACAGTTTGGACTGCATACTGTGCAGAGTCTCTGTTCAGCACAGTTTAGACTGCACACTGTGCGGAGTCTCTGCTCAGCACAGTATAGACTGCACACTGTGTGGAGTCTCTGTTCAGCACAGTATAGACTGCACACTGTGTACAGTCTCTGTTCAGCACTGTATAGACTGCACACTCTGTGGAGTCTCTATTTAGGACAATATTGACTGCACACTGTGTGGAGTCTCTATTTAGGACAGTATTGACTGCACACTGTGTGGAGTCTCTATTCAGCACAGTATAGACTGCACACTGTGTGGAGTCTCTATTCAGCACAGTATGGACTGCACACTTTGTGGAGTCTCTATTCAGCACAGTAAAGATTGCACACTGTGTACAGTCTCTGTTCAGCACAGTATAGACTGCAGACTGTGTACAGTCTCTATTCAGCACAGTATAGACTGCACACTTTGCGGAGTCTCTATTCAGCACAGTATAAACTGCACACTGTGTGGAGTCTCTATTCAGCACAGTGTAGGCTGCACACTGTGTGGAGTCTCTATTCAGCACAGTATAGACTGCACAGTGTGTGGAGTCTCTGTTCATCACAGTATAGGTTGCACGCTGTGCGGACTCTCTGTTCAGCACAGTATGGACTGCACAGTCTCTGGAGTTTCTATTCAGCACAGTTTGGACTGCATACTGTGCAGAGTCTCTGTTCAGCACAGTTTAGACTGCACACTGTGCGGATTCTCTGTTCAGCACAGTATAGACTGCACACTGTGTGGAGTCTCTGTTCAGCACAGTATAGACTGCACACTGTGTACAGTCTCTGTTCAGCACTGTATAGACTGCACACTCTGTGGAGTCTCTATTTAGGACAGTATTGACTGCACACTGTGTGGAGTCTCTATTTAGGACAGTATTGACTGCACACTGTGTGGAGTCTCTTTCCAGCACAGTATAGACTGCACATTGTGTGGAGTCTCTATTCAGCACAGTATGGACTGCACACTTTGTGGAGTCTCTATTCAGCACAGTAAAGATTGCACACTGTGTACAGTCTCTGTTCAGCACAGTATAGACTGCAGACTGTGTACAGTCTCTATTCAGCACAGTATAGACTGCAAACTTTGCGGAGTCTCTATTCAGCACAGTATAGGCTACACACTGTTTGGAGTCACTATTCAGCACAGTATAGACTGCACACTGTGTACAGTCTCTGTTCAGCACCGTTTCGACTGCATACTGTGCAGAGTCTCTGTTCAGCACAGTTTAGACTGCACACTGTGTGGAGTCTCTGTTCAGCACAGTTTAGAATGCACACTGTGCGGAGTCTCTGTTCAGCACAGTCTGGACTTCACACTGTGCGGAGTCTCTATTCAGCACAGTATAGGCTACACACTGTTTGGAGTCAGTATTCAGCACAGTTTAGACTGCACACTGTACAGTCTCTGTTCAGCACAGTATGGACTGCACACTGTGTACAGTCTCTGTTCAGCACAGTATGGACTGCACACTGTGCCGAGTCTCTATTCAGCACAGTATAGGCTGCACACCGTCTGGATGTATAGTTCATTCATCAGGTTTACTTCTGGGGAATATAGCTGAATAGTTAATGTTGTATAAAGTGTAGCATTATGGGTAAAATGTTAGTGTAACAAATCCGTGCATGCCTTTTCATGCCTTAAGTAAGCCAAACAAGAGGCAGATGTTTAACCCTTAAAAAATTTTGAAACATTTGTGTTCCGTGAAAGATGGTTGACCACGATGCAAACAATGGTTTAGACAATTCTACAGCATCTGATAAGAATTTGTTCCCCTATTTTAAATCCTCTGCACAGATATAAGCATTAACAATGCTCAACAATGTTAAAGGCCGAAAAAACACAAGCAAAACTTGGTTAAAATGATTTGCAAAAGCCACATGTTCAGGCACTGGTCAGAAAATCAAGGAAGGGACTTCAGGTGGCGGCTATGGAGGAGCAATTCACACATTTGGTGGCTCCCGCTCTGGACGGAGTTTTGGACCGTTCCCCCGGAATTTTTTCTGGTTTTGAACGGTGGACTCAAAGGCTGATTGGGCACCGTTTCCACGTATTAGTGTATGGAGCAAAGGACCAGAAGTGCACGAAAGGGCAGAAATAAGAAGTTCGCCAAGAGCTGTGTTGAAGCTGCAGCGGGAGACAGTATGGCCGAGGACCAGACCCCTGGGTTGGCTGCGCAGCGACCAATGGACCTGGTGATGCAGGCCATCCAGGATGGTTTTGCCGGGCAGAAGCGGGAAAGTTTGGACCCGATTAAAGAATCGATTGATCGGCTGGGGGGTAGATTGGACGCCCAGGATCGGGCGATTCAGAAGGTTGAGAAGGGGTTGGCTGAGCAGGAGGAGCACCAAACAGCGGTGGAGCTGGAGGTGGGGATGCTGCGGGACCAGCAGAAAAGGCTTCTGGAGAAGGTGGAGGACCTGGAGATCCGGTCCCACCGGCAGAACGTAAGAATTGCCGGGTCCCCAGAGGGGGCTGAGGGAGTGGATGCTGGGACATACGTAGTGGGTATGTTCGAAAAGCTGCTGGGGTTGGAGGCAATCCCCCAACCTTTGGAGGTGCACAGGGCGTACCGAGTGCTTGCAAGGAAGCCGCGAGCGGGGGACCCTCCGACGGCAATGGTGGTGAGATTCCATCGGTTCCTGGACATGGAATGCATTCTTCGGTGGGCCAGGCTAACGCGGGGTTGTAAGTGGGACAATAGTATCCTGCGGGCGTACCAAGATCTGAGCATGGAGGTGGTGAGGAAAAGGGCAGGCTTTAACTAAGTCAAGTCTATTTTCTTCAAGAAGCAGGTGAAGTTCGGTCTGCTGTATCCGGCGTGTCTTTGGGTCACGCATAAGGACCAGCATCACTATTTTGAGTCACCTGATGAGGCGCTGGACTTTGCTGAAAGAAAAGGACTGGTGGGGGTCTGAGAACTCTCGAACTTTGAGACAACTTGTTGGCCTATATTGGGTCCCTTTTTTCTGTTTTTTCACCCTGGATTTTTTTTGGGGGTTTTCTTTTCCTGTTTTTAAATTGGTTATGCCTTCTCTTATTGTTTTGTGGCTGTTTCTGGGGCTCTGTTTAAGAAAAGGGGGGGGGGGGGGGTAAGTCGATTTTTCGTTTTTGGGCTCTTTTTCTCGTGGGATGTTGACAATGTCCCTTTTTGTTTTTATTGATGTGCACTTTTGTGGGATGGAGACGTGCCTGTTTGAGTTTTGGTGGGTGGTGCATTTATTTTGGTGCTTTCTTGCTGCTGGGTGTTTATTTGTGGATTGTTAGATGAGGGAGTTTGTTTGTATGAGCGGGTGAGTGAGGGAACAATAGGTAGGAGACTTCTTGGTGCCTGGGGCGGGAGCCACCAAGCTAGCTGGGTGAGCTAGCTCACAGAAGCACAGTGGGGGGTGTGTATACGTTTAGTTTACTAGATGGGTTAGGTTTGGGTTCTGCTGACGAGGGAAGGACTTCGGTGGAGGGACACTGAGGAGGTCGGGGATGGGGGCCGCCAAGGGGCGGGCCGCAGGAGGTGCGGCGCATGGGCTGGAGGCAGGCCCAAGCAAGGGGATGGCTGATCGGCGGGGGCTGGGGGGGGGGGGCACTTTGCCCCCCAACTCTGATCACCTGGAATGTTCGGGGGCTAAATGGGCCGGTAAAGAGGGCACGTGTGTTTGCGCACCTGAGGGGACTGAAGGCGGAAGTGGTAATGTTGCAGGAGAAGCATCTTACAGTAGTGGACCAGATCAGGTTGAGGAAAGGCTGGATTAGTCAGATTTTCCACTCGGGGCTGGAGACAAAGACTAGAGGGGTTGCGAACTTTGTTAACAAGCAGGTGGCATTTGAGTTGGGAAGAATAGTCTCGGATGCGGGAGGTCGATATATCATGGTTAGCGGCAAGCTGCAGGGGATGAAGGTCGTGCTGGTCAATGTATATACGCGCCAAATTGGGATGACGGGGATTTTGTAAAGAGAGTGCTAGGGAAGATTCTGGACCTAGACTCGTACAAGCTGATCATGGGAGGGGATTTTAATACGGTTATTGATCCCGGCCAGGACCGGTCATGCTCAAGAATGGGCAGGGTGCCAGCAGCGCATTCACCCATCAGCCCTGTGCTCCCGACCCATTCACCCATCAGTCCTGTGCTCCTGACCCATTTACCCATCAGCTCTGTGCTCCTGACCCATTCACCCATCAGCCCTGTGTTCCTGACGCATTCACCCATCAGCCCTGTGCTCCTGACCCATTCACCCATCAGCCCTGTGTTCCTGACCCATTCATCCATCACCTCACTGCTCCTGACCCATTCACCCATCAGCCCTGTGCTCCTGACCCATTCACCCATCAGCCCTGTGCTCCTGACCCATTCATCCATCAGCTCTGTGTTCCTGACCCATTCATCCATCAGCCCTGTGCTCCTGACCCATTCAAACATCAGCTCTGTGTTCCTGACCCATTCATCCATCAGTCCTGTGCTCCTGACCCATTCAAACATCAGCCCTGTGCTCCTGACCCATTCACCCATCAGCCCTGTGCTCCTGACCCATTTACCCATCAGCCCTGTGCTCCTGACCCATTCACCCATCAGCCCTGTGCTCCTGACCCATTCACCCATCAGCTCTGTGCTCCTGACCCATTCACCCATCAGCCCTGTGTTCCTGACCCATTCAAACATCAGCCCTGTGTTCCTGACCCATTCAAACATCAGCTCACTGCTCCTGACCCATTCACCCATCAGCCCTGTGCTCCTGATCCATTCACCCATCAGCCCTGTGTTCCTGACGCATTCACCCATCAGCCCTGTGCTCCCGACCCATTCACCCATCAGCTCTGTGCTCCTGACCCATTCACCCATCAGCCCTGTGCTCCTGACCCATTCACCCATCAGCTGTGTGCCCCTGACCCATTCACCCATCAGCCCTGTGCTCCTGAACCATTCACCCATCAGCCCTGTGCTCCTGACCCATTCACCCATCAGCCCTGTGTTCCTGACCCAGTCACCCATCAGCCCTGTGCTCCCGACCCATTCAAGCATCAGCTCACTGCTCCTGACCCATTCACCCATCAGCTCTGTGTTCCTGACCCATTCACCCATCAGCCCTGTGTTCCTGACCCATTCAAACATCAGCTCACTGCTCCTGACCCATTCACCCATCAGCTCTGTGTTCCTGACCCATTCACCCATCAGCTCTGTGCTCCTGACCCATTCACCCATCAGCTCTGTGCTCCTGACCCATTCACCCATCAGCCCTGTGTTCCTGACCCATTCACCCATCAGCTCACTGCTCCTGACCCAATTACCCATCAGGCGTGTGTTCCTGACCCATTCACCCATCAGCCCTGTGCTCCTGACCCATTCACCCATCAGCCCTGTGCTCCTGACCCATTCCCCCATCAGCCCTGTGCTCCTGGCCCATTCACCCATCAGCCCTGTGCTCCCGACCCATTCACCCATCAGCCCTGTGCTCCCGACCCATTCACCCGTCAGCCCTGTGCTCCCGACCCATTCACCCATCAGCCCTGTGCTCCTGATCCATTCACCCATCAGCCCTGTGTTCCTGATCCATTCACCCATCAGCCCTGTGCTCCTGACCCATTCACCCATCAGCCCTGTGCTCCCGACCCATTCACCCATCAGCTCTGTGCTCCTGACCCATTCACCCATCAGCCCTGTGCTCCTGACCCATTCACCCATCAGCTCTGTGCTCCTGACCCATTCACCCATCAGCTCTGTGTTCCTGACGCATTCACCCATCAGACCTGTGCTCCTGAACCATTCACCCATCAGCCCTGTGCTCCTGACCCATTCACCCATCAGCCCTGTGTTCCTGACGCATTCACCCATCAGCCCTGTGCTCCTGACCCAGTCACCCATCAGCCCTGTGCTCCCGACCCATTCACCCATCAGCCCTGTGCTCCTGACCCATTCACCCATCAGCCCTGTGTTCCTGACCCATTCACCCATCAGCTCACTGCTCCTGACCCATCACCCATCAGCCCTGTGTTCCTGACCCATTCACCCATCAGCCCTGTGTTCCTGACCCATTCACCCATCAGCACTGTGTTCCTGACCCATTCACCCATCAGCCCTGTGCTCCTGACCCATTCACCCATCAGCTCTGTGTTCCTGACGCATTCACCCATCAGACCTGTGTTCCTGACCCATTCACCCATCAGCCCTGTGTTCCTGACCCATTCACCCATCAGCTCTGTGTTCCTGACGCATTCACCCATCAGCCCTGTGCTCCTGACCCATTCACCCATCAGCCCTGTGCTCCTGACCCATTCACCCATCAGCCCTGTGTTCCTGTCCCATTCACCCATCAGCTCTGTGTTCCTGACGCATTCACCCATCAGACCTGTGTTCCTGACCCATTCACCCATCAGCCCTGTGCTCCTGACCCATTCACCCATCAGCCCTGTGCTCCTGACCCATTCACCCATCAGCCCTGCAGCCAAGCAACAACTCAATTTTTAAACCATCATCTTTGTTTTGCAACTATCCATGGCATGGCCCCTCCCTATCTCTTTAACCTCCTCCAGTCCCACTACCCTCAGAGATCGGCATTCACCCAATTCCAGCCTCTTAAACATCCTTGATTTCGATCCCTCCACCAACAGAGCTGTGTCTTCAGCTGCTTCGGCCCTACGCTCCGGCATTCCCTCCTTAAACCTCTCTGACTCTCTCTTCTTTTTCTTACTTTAAAGCATTCCTTAAAATCGAGCTTTGAACAAGTGTTTGGCCTTTGTCCTCATATGGCCTTATAGCCCCATGTATAATTTTACCTTACAATGCTCTTGTCAGGCAGTTGGGACCATTGGATATGGCGGAAGTTTTGGACGGTTGCCTTTCCTGGTGTTGGAAAGAGAGAGTAGGAAGGAGTTGGAGGCCCCGTTAAGTGCTGAGGAGGTACTGAAGGTCATTAGGCTGATGCAAACAAATAAGGCCCCAAGATCTGATGTGTTTCCCCACGAGTTTTAGAAGACGTTTGCGGACCAGTTGGTGTCATCGATAGTAAATTTGTTCAATGACTCTCAGATATGTTGCCTGATACACTTTTATAAGCCTCCACATCCCTCATCTTGAAAAAGGATAAGAGACCCACGGAATGTGGCTCAAACAGGCCCATCTCTACTTTGAACGTGGATGCCAAGCTATTGGCTGAGGTGCTGGCTCTGCAATTGGAGTGTTATGTCCGGAGGTAATTACAGAGGACCCGACAGGTTTTGAAAACTGGGGGTGGTTTAACACAGTGGGCTAAACAGCTGGCTTGTAATACAGAAAAATGCCAGCAGCGCGGGTTCAATTCCTGTACCGTCCTCCCTGAACAGGAGGCTTTTCACAGTAACTTCATTGAAGCCTACTTGTGACAACTAGCGATTATTATTATAATTAAAGGGGCGTCAGTTATCGGCTAATATAAAGAGGGTTCTGAACATTGTCCTCTCCCCTACTCCAGCCCCCGAAGCAAAGGTGGCCATATCCATGGATGCTGAGAAAGCGTTTGACAGGGTGGAGTGGAAGTACCTTTTTGAGGTGCTTGGGATGTTTGGACTTGGGCAGAGATTTATCTGCTGGGTGCGGATGTTGTATAAAGCCCCAATGGCCAGTGCACCAATGCGTAGAGTTTGGGATATTTTTCCACTGGGTAGGGGTACAAGGCAGAGGTGTCCATTGTCGCCACTTCTGTTCATTCTAGTGATAGAAACTTTAGCTATAGCACTGAAGTCTTCAAGTGAGTGGAGGGGGACAAGGCAGGGGGGGGGGGGGGGGGGGGGGGGGGGGGGATGGACACATAGGATGTCTCTGTCTGCCAATGGCCTACTCTCATATGTTATGGACCCAGTCTCCTTATGGACAAAATTATGAATCTATGGCTCCTTCTCGGGCTATAAGTTGAACCTGGAGAAGAGTGATATTTTCCGTTTAACCCCTTGGGGAGGGGAGCCAATCTAGCGTACTGCCTTTTCGTCTTAACAGAAGTAGCTTCTGGTATCTGGGTATCCAAATGGCCCATGATTGGTCCATGCTTATTGATTAAACTATACAAATCTGGTGAGTAGGTGAGGTCCGATTTACAGAGGTGGGATAACCTTCCGCTGTCGCTGGCGGTCCAGACCATTAAGGTGAATATATTGCATGGCGGCAGTGTGGTGCCTCATGGCGCTGAGGACCTGGATTCGATCCTGGCCCCAGGCCGCTGTTTGTGTGGAGTTTGCACATTCTCCCCATGTCTGCGTGGATCTCACCCCCACAACCCAAAGATGTGCAGGGTAGGTGGATTGGCCACGCTAATTTGCCTCTTAATTGGAAAAAGGGGCATTCTAAATTTTTTTTAATAGGTGAATATTCCACCAAGGTTCTTAATTCTGTTCTAATGCCTCCCCGTTTTCCTTACAGTAAACAAGTTGGCGACCATTGTTATTTGGACAGGTAAGTCACCAATAATTTGTAGGGTGTATCTTCAGAGGGACCTGCAGTCTGGGGGCCTGGCATTACCCAATTTTCTCCTTTATTATTGGCCAATGTTGAGAAGGCGCTGGGATGGCTGAGGGAACCAGATTCCATATGTGGATGGATGGAGGTGGGTTCATGTCAAGGTTCGAGTTTGCGAGCTTTGGTTCTGGCTTTGCTCCCGTTCTCCCCAGCAAGGTATTCCTCAAACCCAGTGGTGATGTCTACGTTAAAGATATGGAGGCAGTTTAGGCAGCACTGCAAGCCCCCAGAAGTGATAACCACTGGCCCCCAGATGCGATAACCACTTGTTTGTGCCACCGGGCTTGGATGTGGCATGTAAGTGGTGGGAAGGAAAGGTTGTGGGGTGCTTTAGGAATCTGTTCATGGAGGGACAGGCTGCCAGTTGGAAGGAGTTCTCAGTGAAATTACAATATCAGGGTCACACTCGATCCAATACTAACAGTTATGTGACTTTATTTATAGGGCTTTTTGACATTTTCCTTAGTGCTGCAACCCTCTCTATTGGCAGAATCCTATTGTTGGTACGGTCTGAGAGAGGGGGAGCATTTCAAATATTAATGGGCAGATCATGTCAATGGAAGCTGCTCGGGCTGGAACGTATGAGGGGAAAGTGGGAGCAGGAGCTCGGACCCATTCTGGATAAGGATGTGTGGAGTGAGGCTCTTTGTAGGGTGAATTCTGCCTCCTCCTGCATGCGGCTCAGTCTGATTCAGCTGAAGGTGGTACATAACTAAGGCTAAGATGAGTGGGTTCTTTGAGGAAGTGGAGGACAGGTGTGAGCTGAGCTCTCGTGGGCCTACTAATAACATCCACATGTTCCAGTCGTGCCCAAGGATGGTAAGAATTTGGGTCTTGTTCTTTAATACCATGTCAGCTATTCTTAACATTGATCTGGAGCCTTGTCGTTGATGGCCATTTTCGGAGTGTCAGATTGGCTGGGGCTGCAGACTGGGGTGAAGTTAGATGTTCTTATTTTTGCCTCGCTGATAGCGCGGAGGAGGGTTCTGCTGAAATGGAGATCTTGTACTCCGCCCAGTGCCTCGGCCTGGTTGGGTGACCTCATGGAATTTCTGTCTTTGGAAAAGGTCACCATTAGGGGGATTGGTGGAGGGGTTCTACCTGAGTTGACGACTATTAATCGCATACTTTACAGAACTAGTCACCGTCAATTGTTAGAAGGGTGGGGGTGGGCGGGTCGGAGGGGGGTCGGTTAGTATTATGAATGGAAGTATGTTATTCGTGTTGGGCTGTTTGGGGTTGGTTGCAGGTTTCTTTTAGAGGCTTTAATATATATATATATATACATATTGATATTATTATTATGACACTATTATGTATTAGCTGCTAATATTATGTATTAGCTGTTTGATGTTGAAGTTGGATTTATCATAAATAAAACATTTGTGAATAAAAATATATATATTTAAATTGTAAAGGCTTGTATTAAAATAGAGCTTGTAGACTTTGTTTAACACAGTGTATAATTAGAGTTGCAGACCATAGGATGGTACGGTAGCACAGTGGTTAGCATCGTTGCTTCATAGCACCAGGAGCCAAGGTTCATTTCCTGGCTTGGGTCACCGTCTGTGCAGAGTCTGCACGTTGTCCCCTTGTCTGTGTGGGTTTCCTCCGGGTCCTCCGAGAGGCGGACAACAGAAAAGTCCATTGATCGCCGGCGGGATTCTCAGGTGGCCGGGCAGGCACGGCCAGAGAATCCCACCCAACATCTCATGAGGTAATTGGAACCAGAGCTTAACTACTACACAGTTTTTATTCACAGGATAAATTTCCTCATCAAATGGAGGCCCCTATTCATCAAAAAGGATAAGGGTTACACTATTTGGAGTACCTATTCATTCACAAGGTATAGGTTACACACTATGTGAAATTCTCACGCCTTCATGAGGGTAAGAGTTACTCAGTATGTAGAATTTCATTAGAATTGAATTGTTTTTATCATTTTGATTTTCTTTTTTAAAATTTTGTCAGCTGCTTTGGGGATTGGCAGCTCTGTTAATGTAAATTTGTTTTTATCTCAAAAGATCAAGGACTTGTACTGAATGTATTAACAGCTAACTACTTGTTCTAATTGCTCACCAGCGTCATGATTAGTGGGCCCAGTCCCTCCCCTCACTGGACTCCAGAATGTGAAATGCACTTGTTTAATTGGGTGCTGCAATCTGCAATGAATCCTGTTTACTCTCCACTCTTACCTCTTGCCCATTTTTAACCTATTTTACTCCCCACCACCAATCCCGTTTCTTTAAACACTGCATCTATCCCTTGGCTGAAGGGATGGCTGGCGACTTTCAAGCCTCTGCCAATGTTTCAAAAGCCCCCTCAAATCCCCCCTCAACTCTACTTCAAACGATGATTTACAGGAGCCCAGACACCCTTGATAAAATTAGATCTATCCTATACTAAACTCAAAATTATTATTTTTTTTTTAATAAACATTTTATTGAGGTATTTTTGGTATTGTAACAACAAAACAAACAATGTACATGAAACTATAAACATGGTGCAAAAGCCATCTCTCTTCCTCACAGATCCCACCTTTATTAACCCCTACTCTAAGCTAAACAAACCCCCCCCCCACCTTCTGCTGATGATTAATTTTCTGCAAACGGTTGCAACCTCCGGGCGAACCCTAACAGTGACCCTCTCAAGGCAAACTTGATTTTCTCCAAACAGACAAAAGCTAGCCATGTCCGATAGCCAGGTCTCTGACTTCGGGGGCTTTGGGTCCCTCCAAGCTCATAGTATCCGTCTCCGGGCTACCAGACGGTAAAGTCAAAATTATTTTTAATAATTGACTGGCATCAAAATTAATTATTTTCCACTAAAAATTGTCTTTCCAACGTCTGTGGTCTGAAGAATTCAAGAAATATGGGGAGGATATTCACTGAGGTGATAGAGGGACAACGAAGAACGTTTTAATGATTTCATAATAACAGCAAATACAGGAAATTGCCCTCTGAAGACCAAATCGGATACTAACTTTCCATTTAGGTTAAAGCATCACTCTTCCCTCCTGCCTTAACTGAATGCATGGGGAGATGTCTTGTCAATAGGATGGGCCCCAGTCCACTCTCTACCTTTAATAACCTTTGCAAACTCTCAGCAGCACAGACAGAATTAGAGCTAACCATTTGGGAGGAGGGTATGGGGTCTTCTTTGGTGTTTAAAACTCTGCAACAGCTTAATTTAATAAATGTTTTTAAAAATAATCTTTATTGTCACAAGTAGGTTTGCATTAACACTGCAATGAAATTACTGTGAAAAGCTCCTGGTCATCGCGTCCAGGCCACCTGTTCAGGTGCACTGAGGGAGAATTCAGAATGTCCAAATTACCCAACAAGCACGTCTTTTGGGACTTGTGGGAGGAAAGGGGAGCCCCCAAAGGAAACCCACACAGACACGGGGAGAATGTGCAAACTCCACATAGACAGTGGCCCAAGCCCGGGAATCGAAGCTGGGACCCTGGAGCTGTGAAGCAACAGTGCTAACCATTGTGCTACCCGTGCAGCTTGAAGGGGGCAGCACTGATTAAATTCTGGAGCAAGTAAGTTGGACAATCAGGCACGCTGCTGTAGAGGTTGTGGTTCCTCCATGATTTAAAGAAATGTGGCATTTGGAATTTAGACACCAGAGGGTTTCCCTTTGATTTGAAGTGACGTAGATGCCAAAGGAGTGCAGCCCAGTTGCAGGGCCAATGAGATGGGAAGGGCAGAGCAGTGAATTCCAATAGAATGATTCCACACAGGGCAATTCAACATCAGGAAAGATTTTGTCAACCCCACCAGATCAGAAAAGGTAAAAGCAGCTTTCCAAGAGTACACCTCAGTCACTTACAGACAGATTTCCCCTTGCACTCAGGTAAGGCACTTTTTTTTAACCAAAGGCTAGGAGGCTGTATGGTTCCGCGTGAAATCCCAGGTGTCACCTGGAATTGTACCTTCATATGAAGTCTCAGGTGCACTCAGCTCAATGGAAATCCTCACAAGGTATATAATTGAATGATTTCTGCACCCTATCGTCACCTCTATAATATTACTTTGGCATGTAAAATTTTTACAAACAATTCCACTGATTGTAAACTGGAACCCTGCTCACACATTTTAAACCGGATTGTAAATCAGGCAGTGTGTGTAAAATCCGCTCACACTTATTAACTATCAAGCTAGTGCCAGTGTTAATGAAGTTCGCTTGTCCGGTTCTCATTCTTTCCTGGACTTGTATGTCACTTCGACTAAAGCTAGTCTGCGGTAAGGCAAATCACCTCAAATACCATTGCACACCCTCCTCTCCAGAATAAATAACCACCTCCTAGGTATAACCACCCTCTCCCAACCCCTCACTCTCCCACTGGTGACTCCCTGGAATTGGCTCTGGGCATTTAAAAAAAAATCAGCGCTTAGGTAATCTCCCTCTGCCTTGCTGCCCTCCCTTCTCATGGGGAAAATACTGTACCTCAGTTTCACTCTAGCTGCCAAGAGTGCACAGTCTCAGAGAGAACCACAAGTAACTGGCAAAGTAACCAGTCACTTTATCACAGTGTAGCACAACAAAGGCCAACATCACCAGAGCCAGCAAGCAGCTCTCCACTCCCAGAAGTGCAGAAACAAAGCAGGTAATATATAAAATCATTCTTTGTTTTAGGTAGTTGGATATTGACAATTTTAGTTTTTATCTTGGCTGCAGAAATGTCACCACTGGACTCTAAAGTCTCCAGAAAAACAAAACCAGAAATGCTAAGCTGGCTCTAGAACATACAGTGCAGAAGGAGGCCATTTGGCCCATCGAGCCTGACGCACTTAAACACTCACTTCCACTCCCTCCCCATAACCCAATAATCCCTCCTAACCTTTTTTTTGGTCACTAAGGGCAATTTATCATGACAAATCCACCTAACCCTGCATGTCTTTGGACTATGAGAGGAAACTGGAGCACCTGGAGGAAACCCACGCAGACACGGGGAGAACGTGCAGACTCCACACAGACAGTGACCCAGCAGGGAATCGAACCTGGGACCCTGGCACTGTGAAGCCACAGTGCTAATCACTTGTACTACCGTGGTGCTGTGTCAGGAAACTGAGAGTAGTGATGACCGGCTGCTTTTCAGAAGAAATCAGAAGATTTGCATGTCCTCATGTGCTATAACCATTATATGATTCTGATTCTAAAATCACTTTAATGCGACATTAGGGATGAATTGCAACATATCACCAGTCCACTTCCAAACAGTTCGCACATTCGTCAGACATTAGCTCCTCCAATATCACATTTCCAGAGACGAACTCATTTCTATAATTATAGCACTGAACAAGTAAAGCCGCATCAAACCACCATCAAAACCCTTTACCACAGTACCATAGTCTCACATGCCATTTAGCTTTTAATCGGGCATGAAATGGAAGGATTTGCTCCCAGAATAACTCATCTGGGAACCTCCAGTAGGAGCTGAAATTCCAATTTTTCAGATCCACGGGGCTACTGGCCAGAGTTTTGATTAGATTTAGAAGTGTGTCTATTAAAGAGAGAATCATATCATCTGAAACCATGTGAAAACTGTCCAAAAGAGCTAATTTACCATAAACATTCAAGTGAGCAAGCTGAGATATTCAAACTTGTTTTTCCTTTTTAAAACAGGAACATTGAGCAAAGAAACTGTTGCATATATATTCAGTTTTAGAAATGCACTGCCCAGCATGCTGATAAGAAGTTGTGCAGAGAAGTACAGGATCCACACCTGACATGATGCTTGGCCCCCTTTGCATGTACAAATGGGACAAAATGCCTTTTAATGCTTCATTTGCAAAATGCTTTTGCATCCATTGGTAAATATTCTCAGACGCTTGGTAAATAAACCATGAACGTAGCACAAAATTTCCTGGTGTTATGCCAATCATCTCCTGCTGCCATTTTCCCATGTGCCGGTCATCTCTTGTTTCCATTACAAGTACCATTTTGAGATGGACACGGTCTATTTTATGTATGTCTAGACAACGCCTGATACGATTTTCTACTGAACTATAAAAAAGGTCTTTCAGCTCTCTTCTTTCCTGAAATCAGCTTCATCTATTGTGTCTTGCCTTGTCTGAATTAGACTTCGAAAACGTTCCACATCTAGCGACACATAAGGCAGACAAAGAAAATGTTTACATCTGTTTTCACTGGAACAGCTCCCTTGCCTGAAACCAGCGGCTATACAGCATGAGGGGCGCAGCTCAACAGAGTCTCTTCCGCTCCTACTGCCTGGGTAGGTGTGCTGGAAGGATTTGCAGGTTACCAATCCACCTGGTTTGGCAATGATATGGCTGCAACTTTCATCAAATCCTGGAGTGAAACTCATACCCAGGGCTTCTGGCTCAGAGGCAGGGGCAGGACACAGTATGTCACCTCTCCTGTCTTCTGAAAACAACGGGCTGGATTCTGTAATTCTGCGCCTATAACCACAGGATCCGTCTGGTCTTGCGACTAAAAGTCGGCGGCGGCACCCCCGCACCGATGCTCTGCCTGGTGGGGGACCAGCAGTCCCGCCACGTAAAGACCCCAGCTTTACCGGCCGATACGGACGCAGAATGGCCGGGTCCGTACAACATGGCAGCGGCCGCGTGTTGACCCGGCCTGTCAAAAACTGCCCCCCTGTAACCCCACCTCGCCACCCCTGGACCACCCTCCACCCGTCCTTCCAGCCCTGCCGAAGTTTCCCCTGCCAGCAGAACAGCTCCCCTCCCCAACTGTGGCAGCGCTGGACACAGTCTGCAGCCACCACGCGAAGTTGACGAAAAGTGAGAGGACACACGACTGACGCCGTCGGGAATGCAGCCCATCGGATGTACAGCATCGGGAGAGGGCCTCAGGTGACGTCCTGAGGACGTCCCGATGGCATGCAGCATACATCTCGAGTATACTGGTTTTGAAAGGGCTGAGCATCAGAAAAGCTGCACCGCCCCCCATTTTGGCGGAAAAATGGATTCTCCGGCCAATCGCCGAACGCGATTTCGGCATCAGCAATCGGACCACCCGCCCCTGATCTCTAATCTCCAGTTTTGCAGACTTGCAGATGTAAATCCACAGATTGATGCAGATTTTAAAAATTAATTTACGGGATGTGGGCGTCTCTGGTTAGGCCAGCATTTATTGCCCATCTCCAGTTGCCCTTCAGAAGGTGGTGGTGAGCCGCCTTCTTGAACAGTTACAGTCCATGAGGTGTAGGTACACCCGCAGTGCTGTTAGGGAAGGAATTCCAGTATCTTGACCCAGCGACAGCGAAGGAACGGCGATATATTTCCCAGTCGGGGTGATGAGTGACTTGGAGGGGAACGTCCAGGTGTTCCCATCTGTCTGCTGTCCTAGATGGCAGCAGTCATGGGTTTGATAGGTGGTGTGTGATGAGCCTTGGTAATTTCTTGCAGTACATTTTGTAGATGGTACACATGGCTGCCGTTGTGTGTCGGTGCTGGAGGGAGTGAATGTTTGTGCAAGGGGGAGCAATCAAGCGGGCTGCTTTGTCCTGGATGGTGTCAAGTTTCTTGAGTGTTGTTGGAGTTGCACTGACTCAAGCAAGTGGAGAGAATTCCTGATTTAAGTCTAGTAAATGATGGACAGGCTTTGGGGAGTCAGGAGGTGAGTTACTCGCCGCAGAATTCCTAACTACTCACCTACTCATGTAGCCACAGTAATTTTATATGGCTTGTCCAGTTCAGTTTTGGATCAATACTTCCAGTAATAGACACATTCTGGCATTCAGCAACAAAGTAAAACCTACACTTACCGTGCCTACAAGAGCATCCTACATGCTGCCTCTATTAAGTCATCCCTTTTGCTCATGCCCAGTTCTTTTTAAGTTTTCCAGAACTGTACCCAACAAATACTGTCACATATAATAGAAGCAAAATGCTAAATAATAATTTGGTACTATTTATAAGTATCATGGGCTCTAAGCTTTAAGCTAGTTCTTCTGTTCAGTGTGCTCCTCTTCCTTCTTGGCTCATGGCTGTAGCGGTACTCAGAGTGGAAGGAGCGACTGTGTTCCCTTGGAGGTTGTGATACCCGTGCTTTGGTCATGTCTGTGACCCTCTGAGTTCAGGGTCGCAATATGTCACCTCAACAACTGGATTCACATCTCACCACGCAAGAGCGGCTAGGTCCCATCCATCCAGGCGATACCTGGATCTTTTGAGGGCTCTACCTCATGTTGAAAGCTGTGTAAGCCACCTTGAGAATAAACTGTTCCAACAGAGCCTCACAGAGCAAAAAAGTCTTCCGTTTCAAAAACAGCAATAGCCTAATGTAGTGAAAAGTAAACCAGATAGACTTGAATTTAATTTTTTAAAATATATTTTAATCCAAACGCAATCAATAACGCACGTGTACAACAACCAATATAATCATGATTCAAACAGTTTGTCAATTTTCCCCCTTTTTCTCCCCTAAATTTCTGAACAGCCTTCCCCACCCCAAACGCCGCCCCGCAACCCCCAGTGGTGACAAGTAGATCTTCAAACAAGGACAGATAAAGCCTCCACCGTGCATAAAACCCTCCTCCAACCCCATAAGAAGAAACATAATCTTCTGCAGACTGAAGAGCTATTTAAATCCCCTAACCACTCCGAGACCACTAGCGGCGCTGACAAAATGGCTGCCTCCCCCTCTCCTCCTAAACCTCATCCTCACCAATCTGCCTGCTGCAGATGCATCTGTCCATGACAATATCGATAGAAGTGACCACTGCACAATCATTGTGGAGACAAAGTCCCGTCTTCACATTGAGGATACCCTCCATCGTGTTGAGTGGCACTATCACCGAGCTAAATGGGATAGACTTCGAACAGATCTAGCAACTCATGACTAGGCATCTATGAGACGCTGTGGGCCATCAGCAGCAGCAGAATTGTATTCAACCACAATCTGCAACCTCGTGGCCCGGCATATCCGGGGCAGCACGGTAGCACATTGGTTAGCACTGTTGCTTCAACCTCCAGAGTTCCAGGTTTGATTTCCGGCTTGGGTCACTGTCTGTGCGGAGTGTGCAAATTCTCCCTGTGTCTGCGTGCGTTTCCTCCGGGTGCTCCAGTTTCCTCCCACAAGTCCCGAAAGAAGTGCTGTTAAGTAATTTGAACATTCTGAACTCTCCCTCTGTGAACCAGAACAGGCGCCGGAATGTGGCAACTCGCGGCTTTTCACAGTAACTTCATCGCAGTGTTATTGTAAGCCTACTTGTGACAATAAAGATTGATATTATATTCCCCACCCTACCATTACCACCAAGACAGGGGATCAACTCTGGTTCAATGAAGAGTGCAGGAGAACATGCCAGGAATAACACCAAGCATACCGAAAACAGTGGTGTCCCACGGGTTTCCCGACGGTATGCGGCAGCCCCACAATGGGAAACCCCTTTGACCGGCTGGCGTAACGAAGCATGCCGCCGGCAGGGTGGAACAGAAATGTGACACAGCGAGGCGGAGAATCCAGCCCTTTGTGTGCCAAAAAGCATAAGCAACAAGTAATAGACAGAGCTTAGCGATTTCACAACAAACACAGAAGATCTAAGCCGGGGTGGGCAAACTACGGCCCGCGGGCCTCATGCGGCCCGACAAAGGTTTTTATGCGGCCCGCCAATGAGGTGCCCGGAATCATAACCGGCATTTTTGAAAAGCCGCCGGGGAAAAGCCGCTGAAGTAAATGCGCTTATTGAATAAGCGCATTTACTTCAGCGGCTTTTCCCCGGCGGCTTTTCAAAAATGGCGGTTATGATTCCGGGCACCTCATTGGCGGGCCGCATAAAAACGCGCGTAGTGGGGTGGATGAGTGGGGCTGTCTCATTGGTCGGTTTAGTTGGGTGTGCGACCAATAGGAGTCCAGGTTACAAACAATAATAAGGCTTATTGTTTGTAACCTGGACTCCTATTGGTCGCACACCCAACTAAACCGACCAATGAGACAGCCCCACTCATCCACCCCACTACGCGCGTTTTTATCGTTGACTCGGCTAGGCTGTGCTTCTGTCAGTGTTAAGGATCAGCACAAGCAACTTGACACCTGATTTCAACAAACTGGTAATGACTGCAGTCAGATGCATCATTCTCATTGACATTGTTCTGTTACTTACTGAGTTACTTTGTTTTTCAAATAAATGTGCTTTTTTTTCTTTAAAGACCTTTTATTTTGGCTATTTAAAATATTAATTATTTTACTTAATATACTATGCGGCCCTTTAAAATTGTGAATTTCTGAATGTGGTCCTTGCACGGAAAAGTTTGCCCACCCCTGATCTAAGCTCTGTAGTCCTGCCAAATCCAGCCATGAACGGTGATGGATAATTAAACAACTCACTGGAGGAGGAGGCTCCACAAATATCCCCATCCTCAATGATGGAGGAGCTCAGCACATACGTGCAAAAAACAATGCTGAGGCATTTACAACAATCGTCAGCCAGAAGTGTTGAGTGGATGATCCATCTTGGTCTCCTCCAGAGGTCCCCAGCATCACAGATGTCAGCCTTTAGCCAATACGATTCACTCCACGGGATATCTAGAAATGGCTGACGGCACTGGATACTGCAAAGGCTTTGGACCCTGACAATATCCCGGTAATAGTACCAAAGACTTGTGCTCCAGGACTTGCCGCACCCCTAGCCAAGCTGTTCCAGTACAGCTACAACACTGGCATCTACCCGGCAATGTGGAAAATGCCCAGGTGTGTCCTGTACAAAAGAAACAGGACAAAACCAACCCAGCCAATTACTGCCCGATCAGTCTACTCTCCATCATCAGCAAAGTTATGGAAGGAGTCATCAACAGTGCTATCAAGCGACACGTACTCGGCAATAACCTGCTCACGGACGCTCAATTTGGGTTCCACCAGGATCACTCAGCTCCTGGCCTCATTACAGCCTTGGTTCAAACATGGAAAAAAGCGCTGAATTCCAGAGGTGATTTGAGAGTGACTGCCCTTGATATCAAGACAGCCTTTGACCAAGTATGGCATCAAGGAGCCCGAGTTAAACCGGAGTCAATGCGTTGGAGTCATACCTGGCACAAAGGAAGATGGTTATTGTGATTGGAGGTCAATCATCTCAACTCCAGGAAATCACTGCAGGGATTCCTCGGGGTAGTGCTCTAGGCCCAACGATCTTCAGCTGCTTCATCAATGACCTCCCTTCCATCATAAAGTCAGCATGGGGATGTTTGCGGATGACTGCACAATGTTCAGCACCATTCATGACTCCTCAGATAATGAAGCAGTCCATGTTGAAATGCAGCAAAACCTGGACAATATCCAGGCATGGGCTGATAAGTGGCAAGTTACATTCATGCCACACAAGTGCCAGGCAATGACCATCTCCTACAAGAGAGGATCTAACCACTGCCCCATGACATTCAGTGGCATTACCATCGCTGAATCCCTCATTGTCAACATCCTGGGGTTACCATTGATCAGAAACTGAAGTGGACTAGCCACATTAATACTGTGGCTACCAGGGCAGGTCAAAGATTAGGAATCCTATGGTGAGTATCTCACCTCCTGACCCCCAAAGCCTGTCCACCATCTACAAGGCATAAGTCAGGACTGTAATGGAATACTCTTCACTTGCCTGGATGAGTGCAGCTCCAACAACACTCAAGAAGCTCAACATCATCCAGGACAAAGCAACCTGCTTGATTGCTCCCCCTTCCACAAACATTCAAACCCTCCACCACCGACGAACAGTGGCAGCCATGTGCACCTTCTACAAGATGCACTGCAGTAACTCACCAAGGTTCCTCAGGCAGCACCTTCCAAACCCACTCCCATCTAGAAGGATAAGAGCAGCAGATACCTGGGAACCCCACCACCTGGAGCTTCCCCTCCAAGTCACTCACCATCCTGACTTGAATATATATCGCCGTTCCTTCAGTGTCACTGAGGCAACATCCTGGAACTTCCCCCCCCCCCCCCCCAACAGCACACCTCAAAGACTGCAGCGGTTCATGAAGGCAACTCACCACCACCTTCTGAAGGGTAACTGGGGATGGGCAATAAATGCTGGTCTAACCAGCGACGCCCACATCCCGTAAATGAATTTAAAAAAAAACTTCTCGAACACCCTTGAAATGTGGCCCGTGGCACCCGTTCCCTCTACGCCCGCCGGCAGACCTATGATTCGCAAACTTCCCCCTGGACCAATTCTCCTAGCCATCCACCTTCGCCCTCCGTACCTTGCAGACCGCTCCAGCATCACAATCTCTGCCTCCAGTGACACAATCCGGTTGCAATGGTCTGACACCGCCCTTTCCATCTCTCGGATCATCGCACCTTACAACTCCAGGCACTTCTTCACCCGATCCAATGTCCCACGAATAGGGGCTACTGCTCCCTCAATCGCACTGGACCGGCCCCCTGCACCTCCTTTCACTGCTGATGAAACTCCGCCTTAATAAAGTCCATCAACTGCTCCACAGGCCGTGTGACAGACAATGATGACCTTTCGCCGTCGCCATCTTTTCCACCAGTACAGAGCTAGGGCTCTCGTTGACCTTTGCCGGTTGTGATACCCCGTTGACGTTCCACTCTGGGGAAACCACAACCCTTCTCTCACTTCTCACTTTTTCCACAAAGATCACCCAGTATCTGGGTAGAAAGGGCCAAAGACAACAATTTGCGTGCGACTGATCAGCTAGTGGCCGCCACCGGATGTCACATCCTTGAATTTTTATAGAGCCTTTCAAAAGCTCAGCTTGTCCCAAAGTACTCCTCACTCCAGTACTTTTTCCACTGTTACGATGCAGGGATTTGGCAGCCAATTGACACACAGCAAACTGCAATGAGTTCATGGTCAAATAATCTATTTTAGTACTGTTCATTGAGGGGGAAACATTGACCAGGACCCTGAGGAGAACTACCCTGCTGCTCTTTGAATAGTGGCATGGAATCTTTTGAATCTGCCTCACATGGCAGACTGAGAGTGAGGCAGGTTTACACGCGTGTGCCTGTTACATTCCCAAAATGGACTTTGGCTCAGATTCCTACAACATTGCGTCCTCTTCCGACTTTCCGCAGGGGCGGGATGAAAGGTGAGCAGGGAATTCCCTCGGATCAGTTGGGTTAAATAATTGAGGTCATCGAAAAGGCAATTAAGACCGGCTTAATTCTCAATTCTGGATTCTGTAACCAGGACACCTGTTCCCCAACCTGTCAGAAAATCACCAGGGTTACCGAGCAGAGGTTATTCAGTGAAACTGGTAGTGCCTCCTCCTGCTGTCTCCTCCTCAGCCATATGTTGCTCAATATGGCAGAGGAGACTGACATCGAGATCCAGATCAAAGGGGGGGGAGCGAGATCCTCAAGACAGGGTCTCCAGGCAAAAGATTATCTTTCTCCAGTGCCTCAGACGGCTGAGCCTCTCACTGCTGATATCTACTGCTGCCTGGAACACAACCCGGTGGAACAGTTGGAAATGTACTGTCCCTGACTGATAAGGTACCTGTCACTGGAGCGTCAACCACCCCCACCACCCCTATCCTCTCTGGCTGGTTTAGCGTAGTTGGTTGGACAGCTCGTTTGCATTGCAAGGCCAACGACGTGGGTTCAACTCCCGTATTGACTGAGGTTATTCATGAAGGACCCGCCTTCTCACCCTTGCCTCTCGCCTGAGGTGTGGTGATCTTCAGGTTAAATCACCACCAGTCAGCTCTCCCCCTCAAAGGGGAAAGAAGCAGCGTCTCTGGCCAATGGAGCATCTGCCGAGTAAGGAATGATTGGAGCTGCGAGCTGTGTTGTTCTGTGGAATGGTATGCAGGAGAGTCCTGCAAGGAGGGTGGGTCCTGGTATCTGGCACGGTCCTTTCACTCACCCTTCCTGACCTCCCGAGTTCCTCGATCTTCTGTCAGATACAGCTGACTTCCTCACCCACCTCAATCCAACATCACAAGGCTAGAGAGACGGTTCTCTTACTCTCGTCCTTGGGTTCTTAATTGGCTTTTTCATTACTTACCTGACAGATCCTGGGTTCTGTATGCTCCGCCCACAACGAAACAACGTCATCGCGGAGCGCGCCGCATGCTGTTGGGACGGCTTCAGCTCGTCACCTGAAGGCCCACCCCCGATGCCCCAATGGGCCGAGTTCACGATGGCGCGGTTCACTTCTGGTCTCAGCCGTGCGGGAATCCGGCGTGGCGCTGGGGAATGTGTCCAGCGCTGCCACCATCGGGCGGGAGCCATGCTGCTGGGCGGAGGAGCTTCGGCGAAGGGGTGTCCAAGGGGGAACTATCTGGCAGGTCGGGTCCATGTACAGCCGCCATCATGTTGTACAGCGTGATCGCTGTAGGTCGTCGCCGTGCGCATGCGCAGCCATGGATCCAGAAATTTTCCGGCCATTTATTTTGTGAAGGCCGGGAGTTTTACGTGGCACGACTGCTAGCCCCTCGCCGGTCGCAGCACTTTTTCCACGTAAAACGCCGACGATCAACATTCTAGGAGTTACCATTGACCACAAACTGAACTGGACTAGCCATATAAATACTGTGGCTACAAGTGCAGGTCAGAGGCTAGGAATTCTGTGGTGAGTAACTCACCTCCTGACCCCCCCCCAAAAACTTGTCCACCATCTACAGGTCACAAGTCAGGAGTGTAAAGGAATGCTCTCCACTTGCCTGGATGAGTGCAGCTCCAACACTCAAGAAGCTCAACACCATCCAGGACAAAGCAGCCGGCTTGATTGGCACCCCTTCCACAAACATTCACTCCCTCCACCACCAACGCACCATAGCAGCCCTGTGTACTACCTGCAAGATGCATTGCAGGAACTCCCCAAGGTTCCTTTGGCAGTACCTTCCAAACTCACGATCACTACTATCTAGAAGGATAAGAGCAGCAGACACCTGGGAACCCCACCAGCTGGATGTTCCTCTCCAAGTCACCCACCATCCTAACTTGGAAATAATCACTGTTCCTTCACTGTTACTTGGTCAAAATCCTCCAACACCCTCCCAAATAGCACAGTGGATGTACCTACACCACATGGACTGCAGCAGTTCACCACCACCTTCTCAAGAACAATTAGGGATGGACAATAGATGCTGGCCTAGCCAGCAACAGCCACATCCCAGGAATGATTTTTTTTTTAAATTACACTCAAGGTCTGGAGTCGAATCTGAACCCACAACCTTCTGACTGAAAAGCAAGAGTGTTACCACCAAGTCATGGTTGACAGAAAGGGGCATGCCATAAATTAGCCCTATTTGAAGCCACCAGTGCACATAAACCACAGTTGAACGTATCCTGATCTTGTAAAATTGCCACCATAGCATCCACAAACATATCCTTAACTGCCAACTGTTCTCCACCATAAAGACTTTGAAGAAATTTTCAGACAAAGACCATTTGATAAAGGGTTGCTTTGAGTTATTGCTTGTACTATCAGTCAACACTCAAGTCATTTCATTTCAATATAAGGCTCCAATTTCTTTCTCTACCCGATTTCCTACAGTTCAGTCGCTGGCCAACATAAATACTGGAATCCCAAACTGACAACAGCTATGTGCATTGCATTAGAATTATACTGAATTAGGCCTCGAGTATTTGGACGTAAGTCAATAGGATGTGGAGTCTGACCTCAGTCAAGTTTATATTGGCTGCACTTGTCGCAGTGAGGGAGTGAAAGCTGAATGGTGACCATCAGAGTGCCAATCTCATTCTGTTCATACAGTAACATTGAGAAAACAGCAGGGTCCACTTCTAGCTTGACAACTCCGCCAAAGAACAAGTACAGCAAAGAAATTCCAAAATACCAACAAATACCCTATAAACTCTTGGACGTCTTGTCCATCTTCAAGAAACAGTGGCAAACCTAGCAGCCAAAACTTTACAGCATGTTACTACATAACACAGCTACTATACACTTGTATAACACAACCCCAGCTATATAAAACATATAAAAGAACCCAGCTTCTTCACAGTGTATAACAGAGCCCAATCTACATACAGCACTTTGAATAACACCATTCAACAAATACAGTAAATAGAATAGCAATGCCACCCTTACTGACATCCACATTTGCTCAACTCTACTCTGTCCAACTCTAGTGCCCAAACTTTACCCACACCAAATCCCCTTTGCCCTCATTGATCTACACTGTCAGTCCCAATTCATTTTGTTTTGAATGTAAATACCTTTATGGTCTCATTCCTCTCCATCTCTGCCACATCCTCCAGTCTTAGGATCCCTAAAACTTAATTTGCATCTCCCTCTCTTTGTCCCTTTATCATTGGTAGCTGTGTGTTAGCATCCAAGGTCCCACTCACTGACATTTCCCTTCCTGCACCTCTGCTCCACCATCTGCTCCTTTATGTCTCTTCATGTACAATCCTGTCACATTGAAGTGCATGCTCTAGCTTTAAGCGAGAGCAGATGTTACGAGCTGGAGAAAGATTAATGTATTATTCTTAAATATATATAAGAGCCGTGTGGGAGGTAAAGGGAATCTGCACCTACGTTTTCTGGGGGTTGTGAATAAATAAATCGATGTTATGGAAAGCCAGGCTCCAGATGCTGCCTTTACTAAGTGAATTAGAACAAGGTCCTCCTTAAAATTCAACACCTTAACCAAGTTTTCTTCAACCCTCCAAATCACTACTTTTTTGCACATTCCATTTTTCTCACACTTCAGTGGAAATTTTCTATGTTGAAGGCCCTAGATAAGTTATATAACACAAGCCAACCTCCAGAGCAGTGCTTTTCAAATCTTTTTGCCCGGGACCCATTTTTGTGACCCACACCGGCATGACCCACCATTTTCACTTCCCTTTAATGTGACAGGTGTGCCTGCTTGGTCCTCACGATCTCATTTGTTTTGTCATTCAATGTTAATTTCTTTTTTTTATAAATTCAGAGTAACTAATCAATTTTTTCCAAATAAGGGGCACTTTAGCATGGCCAATCCACCTAGCCTGCACATCTTTGGGTTGTGGGGGCGAAACCCATGCAAACACGGGGAGAATGTGCAAACTCCACACGGACAGTGACCCAGAGCCGTGATCGAACCTGGGACCTCGGCGCCACGACGCAACTGGGTCGCAACATCCCAACGCTAATGCACTGCGCCACCGTGCTGCCCTCAATGTTACATTTCTGATAATGACTTCAGCTGATAATTTAAGATCACACTGCATCCATTGAACAAAATCAAGAGGTTTGTCCATGCTTAGTCTTCAAATGCCATTGAAGTTTTAAGGGTTTTAAACTTTCATTTGCCAGTACTTCCCAGCATATCATGGACTTTGTATCCTGATTTGCACAATTCATAAATGCACACATCAAGTAATCATCTTTCTGCTGCTTTGTTCCTGTTTTTGGTTTTGTTTTCATGGGTTGTTCACCAGAGGGCCTGGAGCTCACACCAGCACTGCTGGCAGCTACAAAATAGAGGGATCTCTCTCACACTCAGAACACGTGATGTGACCTATTCCTTGCCACTGCTCCAGGCAGGAAAACTCCAGCGATTTAAAAACAAAACCTGCTCCTGGGTCAGCGCGCTGATGTTCTGCCCGCTGGGCTCCGGGTCTGCGCACTGCTTGTGCAGAACGGCCGGCATTCTGAAAGCCGGTCGCAGCCGGCATTTTTAAAAGCTGGTCACGCCATTGGGCACTACTTCCCGCGATCAGGAAAGCCACAACGCATGGTCCCGTGATCCTCCCGACACCCATCCACGACTCACCCATGGATCGCGACTCTGGGTTTAAAAATGGCTGCTCTAGAATCGTGAAAAAGCAACTCAACAATCACACTGTCTAAATTAGGACTGATACTTTATATAGTGTACCATATCTGTATACAGTATACCATATCTGTATACAGTATACCATATCTGTATAGTGTACCATATCTGTATACAGTATACCATATCTGTATACAGTATACCATATCTGCATAGTGTACCATATCTGTATACAATGTACCATATCTGTATACAGTATACCATATCTGTATACAGTATACCATATCTGTATACAGTATACCATATCTGTATAGTGTACCATATCTGTATACAATGTACCATATCTGTATACAGTATACCATATCTGTATAGTGTACCATATCTGTATACAGTGTACCATATCTGTATAGTGTACCATATCTGTATAGTGTACCATATCTGTATACAATGTACCATATCTGTATACAGTATACCATATCTGTATACAGTGTACCATATCTGTATACAGTGTACCATATCTGTATAAAATGTACCATATCTGTATACAGTGTACCATATCTGTATACAGTATACCATATCTGTATACAGTATACCATATCTGTATAGTGTACCATATCTGTATACAGTATACCATATCTGTATACAGTATACCATATCTGTATAGTGTACCATATCTGTATACAATGTACCATATCTGTATACAGTATACCATATCTGTATACAGTATACCATATCTGTATAGTGTACCAAATCTGTATACAATGTACCATATCTGTATACAGTATACCATATCTGTATAGTGTACCATATCTGTATAGTGTACCATATCTGTATACAATGTACCATATCTGTATACAGTATACCATATCTGTATACAGTGTACCATATCTGTATACAATGTACCATATCTGTATACAGTATACCATATCTGTATACAGTATACCATATCTGTATAGTGTACTATATCTGTATACAGTATACCATATCTGTATAGTGTACCATATCTGTATACAATGTACCATATCTGTATACAGTATACCATATCTGTATACAATGTACCATATCTGTATACAGTGTACCATATCTGTATACAGTGTACCATATCTGTATAAAATGTACCATATCTGTATACAGTGTACCATATCTGTATACAGGATACCATATCTGTATATTGTACCATATATGTATACAGTATACCATATCTGTATATTGTACCATATCTGTATACAGTATACCATATCTGTATACAGTGTACCATATCTGTATACACTGTACCATATCTGTATACAGTGTACCATATCTGTATACAGTGTACCATATCTGTATACAATGTACCATATCTGTATACAGTGTACCATATCTGTATACAGTATACCATATCTGTATACAGTGTACCATATCTGTATAAAATGTACCATATCTGTATACAGTGTACCATATCTGTATACAGTATACCATATCTGTATATTGTACCATATCTGTATACAGTATACCATATCTGTATATTGTACCATATCTGTATACAGTATACCATATCTGTATATTGTACCATATCTGTATACAGTATACCATATCTGTATATTGTACCATATCTGTATACAGTATACCATATCTGTATACAGTGTACCATATCTGTATACAGTGTACCATATCTGTATACACTGTACCATATCTGTATACAGTGTACCATATCTGTATAAAATGTACCATATCTGTATACAGTGTACCATATCTGTATACAGTATACCATATCTGTATATTGTACCATATCTGTATACAGTATACCATATCTGTATATTGTACCATATCTGTATACAGTATACCATATCTGTATACAGTGTACCATATCTGTATACAATGAGCCCGGGGGGGTGGGGGGGGGGGGATACCGGGTTGCTGCTGGAATGGCCAGGAAGGAGCTGGCATGGGCCGGGGGGGTAGAGGAGAGGCGTTATCGCCATGGGGAACGGGTCAGGCGGGGCGAGCTGGCCTGGGGCGAGCAGTCGATAAGCTATGGCTAGCCGGCGGGGGAGAGGGGCAGGTTGCCCTCTGATCCGTCTGATTACCTGGAACGTGAGGGGGCTGAATGGGCCGGTTAAGAGAACTAGGGTAATTTCTCATCTGAAGGGGCTGAAGGCGGACGTGGCTATGCTCCAGGAGACCCATCTGAAGGTGGCGGACCAGGTTCGTCTGAGGAAGGGGTGGGTGGGGCAGGTTTTTCACTCAGGATTGGACGCGAAGAACCGGGGGGTGGCGATTCTGGTGGGGAAGAGGGTGGTGTTCGAGGCGGCTGAGGTGGTGTCGGACAAGGAGGGCAGATATATTATGGTGAAGGGTAGGCTGCAGGGAGAGAAGGTGGTGCTGGTTAATGTATATGCCCCGAATTGGGAAGATGCCGGCTTCATGAGGCGCTTGTTGGGCCGCATTCCGGACCTAGAGGCAGGGGGCCTGATCATGGGGGGAGACTTTAACACAGTGCTGGATCCCCCACGCGACCGGTCCAGTTCAAGGACGGGTAGGAGACCGGCGGCGGCCAAAGTGCTGAGGGGGTTTATGGACCAGATGGGAGGGGTGGATCCCTGGAGGTTTGGGAGGCCGAGAGCGCGGGAGTATTCCTTTTTCTCCCATGTCCATAGGGTCTATTCCCGAATAGATTTTTTCATCCTGAGCAGGGGATTGATCCCGAAGGTGCAGGATGCAGAGTATTCGGCCATAGCAATTTCAGACCATGCTCCGCACTGGGTTGATCTGGAAATGGGGGAGGCGCGGGACCAGCGCCCGCTCTGGCGCCTGGATGTGGGGCTGCTGGCTGATGAGGAGGTGTGTAGGAGGGTCCGGGGAAGTATTGAGGGGTATCTTGATACCAACGACACGGGGGAGGTCCGGGTGGGGATGGTCTGGGAGGCTCTGAAAGCAGTGATCCGGGGGGAGCTGATCTCCATCCGGGCCCACAGGGAAAGGAGGGAGAGGAAGGAGAGGGAGAGACTGGTGGGGGAGCTCCTGGATGTGGACAGGAGATACGCGGAGGCACCGGAGGAGGGGTTGCTGGGGGAACGGCGTAGTTTGCAGGCCAAATTTGACTTGTTGACCACCAGAAAGGCAGAGACACAGTGGAGGAGGTTGCAGGGCGCGGTATATGAGTATGGGGAGAAGGCGAGCAGGATGTTGGCGCATCAGCTCCGCAGGCGGGATGCGGCTAGGGAAATTGGTGGAGTGACGGATAGGGGTGGGAATGTAGTGCAGAAGGGGGCAGAAGTAAATGGGGTCTTTAGGGACTTCTACGAGGAACTGTACCGGTCAGAACCTCCGATGGGGAGAGGGGGGATGGAGAGCTTCATGAACAGGCTATGCTTCCCAAGGGTTCAAGAGGAGCTGGTAGAGGGGCTGGGGGCGCCGATAGAGTTGGAGGAGCTAGTCAGGGGGATCGGGCAAATGCAGTCAGGTAAGGCGCCGGGACCGGACGGGTTCCCCGTGGAATTTTATAAAAAGTATGCAGATCTGGTGGGCCCCCTGTTGGTGCGAGCCTTCAATGAGGCATGGGAGGGGGGGGCTTTGCCCCTGACGATGTCGCGGGCACTGATCTCTCTGATCCTGAAGCGGGATAAGGACCCCTTGCAGTGTGGATCATACAGGCCTATCTCGCTCCTCAATGTTGACGCTAAGTTGCTGGCGAAGATCCTGGCCACCAGGATAGAGGACTGTGTGCCAGGGGTGATACATGAGGATCAGACAGGATTTGTCAAGGGACGGCAGCTCAACACGAATGTGCGGAGACTACTAAATGTTATTATGATGCCGGCAGTGGAGGGGGAGGCTGAGATAGTGGTGGCGCTAGATGCGGAGAAAGCATTTGATAGAGTTGAGTGGGGGTACCTGTGGGAGGTGCTGGAGCGGTTCGGATTCGGGGAGGGATTCATCAAATGGGTGAGGCTGCTCTACGCGGCTCCGATGGCGAGTGTAGTTACCAATGGAAGGAGATCGGAGTACTTTAGGCTCTACCGTGGGACCAGGCAGGGGTGCCCCCTGTCCCCCTTGCTCTTTGCACTGGCGATTGAACCTTTGGCTATGGCGTTGAGGGAGTCAGGGAGATGGAGGGGTCTGGTGCGGGGTGGGGAGGAACATCGTGTATCGCTGTATGCGGACGACCTGCTGTTGTATGTGGCGGATCCAGAAGGGGGAATGCCGGGGGTGATGGAGCTGTTAGCGGAATTTGGGGGCTTCTCGGGCTATAAGTTAAATTTAGGCAAGAGTGAGGTATTTGTAGTACACCCGGGTGATCAGGAGGAGGGAATCGGGAGACTCCCATTTAAGAGGGCAGTGAAGAGTTTCAGATACCTGGGGGTGCAGGTGGCCAGGAGTTGGGGGACTCTCCATAAGCTTAATTTTACCAGGCTGGTGGAGCAGATGGAAGAGGAATTTAAAAGGTGGGACATGGTGCCGCTATCGTTGACGGGTAGAGTGCAGTCCGTCAAAATGACGGTTCTCCCGAGGTTCTTGTTCCTTTTTCAGTGTTTGCCCATCTTTATCCCTAGGGCCTTTTTTAGAAGGGTGACTAGCAGAATCATGAGCTTTGTTTGGGCGCATGGGACCCCGAGGGTGAAGAGGGTCTTCTTGGAGCGGGGTAGAGATGGTGGGGGGCTGGCGTTACCCAATCTCTCGGGGTATTATTGGGCGGCCAATGTGTCGATGGTGCGCAAGTGGGTAATGGAGGGGGAGGGGGCAGCATGGAAACGGATGGAGAGGGCGTCCTGTGGCGATACAAGCCTGGGGGCCCTGGTAACGGCGCCGTGGCCATGCCCTCCTACGAGGTATACCACGAGTCCGGTGGTGGCGGCTACCCTCAAGATTTGGGGGCAGTGGAGGCGACATAGGGGAGAAGTGGGGGGCTCGATGGAGGCTCCGTTAAGGGGGAACCATAGGTTCGTCCCGGGGAACATTGATGGGGGATTTCAGGGTTGGCACAGAGCGGGCATCAGACAGCTGAGGGACCTGTTTATTGATGGGAGGTTTGCGAGCCTGGGGGAGTTGGAGGAGAAATTTGGGCTCCCCCCGGGGAACATGTTCAGGTATCTGCAGGTAAAGGCATTTGCTAGGCGGCAGGTGGAGGGATCCCCTTCGCTTCCCGTGAGGGGGGTGAGCGACAGGGTGCTTTCGGGGGTCTGGGTCGGAGAGGGGAAGATATCTGATATCTACAAGGTTATGCAGGAGGAGGAGGAGGCGTCAGTGGAGGAGCTGAAAACGAAGTGGGAGGGGGAACTGGGGGAACAGATCGAAGACGGGACATGGGCTGATGCCCTGGAGAGGGTTAATTCTTCCTCCTCGTGTGCGCGGCTTAGCCTCATCCAATTCAAGGTGCTGCACCGGGCCCACATGACTGGGACGAGGGTGAGTAGGTTCTTTGGGGGTGAGGACAGGTGTGTCAGGTGCTCGGGGAGTCCAGCGAACCATGCCCATATGTTCTGGGCATGCCCGGCACTGGAGGAGTTCTGGAAGGGGGTGGCGAGGACGGTGTCGAGGGTGGTGGGATCCAGGGTCAAGCCAGGATGGGGACTCGCGATTTTTGGGGTTGGGGTGGAGCCGGGAGTGCAGGAGGCGAAAGAGGCCGGTGTGCTGGCCTTTGCGTCCCTAGTAGCCCGGCGAAGGATCTTGCTACAATGGAAGGATGCGAGGCCCCCAAGCGTGGAGACCTGGATCAATGACATGGCGGGTTTCATTAAGCTAGAGAAGGTCAAATTCGCCCTGAGAGGGTCGGTACAAGGGTTCTTTAGGCGGTGGCAGCCTTTTCTCGACTTTCTGGCTCAACGATAGGGTACGGGGACAGCAGCAGCAGCAACCCGGGGAGGGAAAAGGGGAGGGAAAAGGGGGGGGGGCCGACAATGACTATGTTTGTTTATTTAATTTTAATATTTTTAAAGTTCTTTTGTTGTTCATTAGGGTTGGGGGGGTGGGGGGATGTGATACATGCGCCGATACGGTCTGGGGGTGTCACAGTTATTATGGGTTATTTTGTTGCATTTCATTGTTTGTCGTTATGTTTTATATTTTCTGTAAAAAATTCCAATAAAAAAAATTATATTAAAAAAAAATATCTGTATACAATGTACCATATCTGTATACAGTGTACCATATCTGTATACAGTATACCATATCTGTAGACACTGTACCATATCTGTATACAGTGTACCATATCTGTATACAGTGTACCATATCTGTATACACAAAACACCCTCTATATAGTATAATACAGAATACATCCTCAATTCAATCTGTATAAATTAGGACTGATACTTTATACAGTGTACCATATCTGTAAACACTGTAATACACAAAACACCCTCTATATAATAAAGTACAGAAAACATCCTCAATTCAATTTGTATAAATTAGGACTGATGCTTTATACAGTGTACCATATCTGTAAACACTGTAATACACAAAACACCCTCTATATAATATAATACAGAAAACATCCTCAATTCAATCTGTATAAATTAGGACTGATACTTTATACAGTGTACCATATCTGTATACAGTGTGTAATACACAAAACACCCTATATATAATATAATACAGAAAACATCCTCAATTCAATCTGTATAAAGTAGGACTGATGCTTTATACAGTGTACCATATCTGTATACACTGTAATACACAAAACACCCTCTATATAGTATAATCCAGGAAACATCCTCACTTCAATCTGTATAAATTAGGACTGATACTTTATGCAGTGTGCCATATCTGTATACACTGTAATACACAAAACACCCTCTATATAATAAAGTACAGAAAACATCCTCAATTCAATTTGTATAAATTAGGACTGATACTTTATACAGTGTACCATATCTGTATACACTGTAAAACACAAAACACCCTATATATAATATAATACAGAATACATCCTCAATTCAATTTGTATAAATTAGGACTGATACTTTATACAGTGTACCATATCTGTATACACTGTAATACACAAAACACCCTCTATATAATAAAGTACAGAAAACATCCTCAATTCAATTTGAATAAATTAGGACTGATACTTTACACAGTGTACCATATCTGTATACACTGTAATACACAAAACACCCTCTATATAATAAAGTACAGAAAACATCCTCAATTCAATTTGTATAAATTAGGACTGATACTTTATACAGTGTACCATATCTGTATACACTGTAATACACAAAACACCCTATATATAATATAATACAGAATACATCCTCAATTCAATCTGTATAAATTAGGACTGATACTTTATAGTGTGCCATATCTGTATACACTGTAATACACAAAACACCCTATATATGGTATAATACAGAAAACATCCTCAATTCAATTTGTATAAATTAGGACTGATACTTTATACAGTGTACCATATCTGTATACACTGTAATACACAAAACACCCTATATATAATATAATACAGAATACATCCTCAATTCAATTTGTATAAATTAGGACTGATGCTTTATACAGTGTACCATATCTGTAAACACTGTAATACACAAAACACCCTCTATATAATATAATACAGAAAACATCCTCAATTCAATCTGTATAAATTAGGACTGATACTTTATACAGTGTACCATATCTGTATACAGTGCGTAATACACAAAACACCCTATATATAATATAATACAGAAAACATCCTCAATTCAATCTGTATAAAGTAGGACTGATGCTTTATACAGTGTACCATATCTGTATACACTGTAATACACAAAACACCCTCTATATAGTATAATCCAGGAAACATCCTCACTTCAATCTGTATAAATTAGGACTGATACTTTATGCAGTGTGCCATATCTGTATACACTGTAATACACAAAACACCCTCTATATAATAAAGTACAGAAAACATCCTCAATTCAATTTGTATAAATTAGGACTGATACTTTATACAGTGTACCATATCTGTATACACTGTAATACACAAAACACCCTCTATATAATAAAGTACAGAAAACATCCTCAATTCAATTTGTATAAATTAGGACTGATACTTTACACAGTGTACCATATCTGTATACACTGTAATACACAAAACACCCTCTATATAATAAAGTACAGAAAACATCCTCAATTCAATTTGTATAAATTAGGACTGATACTTTATACAGTGTACCATATCTGTATACACTGTAATACACAAAACACCCTATATATAATATAATACAGAATACATCCTCAATTCAATCTGTATAAATTAGGACTGATACTTTATAGTGTGCCATATCTGTATACACTGTAATACACAAAACACCCTATATATGGTATAATACAGAAAACATCCTCAATTCAATCTGTATAAATTAGGACTGATACTTTATACAGTGTACCATATCTGTATACACTGTAATACACAAAACACTCTCTATATAATAAAGTACAGAAAACATCCTCAATTCAATTTGTATAAATTAGGACTGATGCTTTATACAGTGTACCATATCTGTAAACACTGTAATACACAAAACACCCTCTATATAATATAATACAGAAAACATCCTCAATTCAATCTGTATAAATTAGGACTGATACTTTATACAGTGTACCATATCTGTATACAGTGTGTAATACACAAAACACCCTATATATAATATAATACAGAAAACATCCTCAATTCAATCTGTATAAAGTAGGACTGATGCTTTATACAGTGTACCATATCTGTATACACTGTAATACACAAAACACCCTCTATATAGTATAATCCAGGAAACATCCTAACTTCAATCTGTATAAATTAGGACTGATACTTTATGCAGTGTGCCATATCTGTATACACTGTAATACACAAAACACCCTCTATATAATAAAGTCCAGAAAACATCCTCAATTCAATTTGTATAAATTAGGACTGATACTTTATACAGTGTACCATATCTGTATACACTGTAAAACACAAAACACCCTATATATAATATAATACAGAATACATCCTCAATTCAATTTGTATAAATTAGGACTGATACTTTATACAGTGTACCATATCTGTATACACTGTAATACACAAAACACCCTCTATATAATAAAGTACAGAAAACATCCTCAATTCAATTTGAATAAATTAGGACTGATACTTTACACAGTGTACCATATCTGTATACACTGTAATACACAAAACACCCTCTATATAATAAAGTACAGAAAACATCCTCAATTCAATTTGTATAAATTAGGACTGATACTTTATACAGTGTACCATATCTGTATACACTGTAATACACAAAACACCCTATATATAATATAATACAGAATACATCCTCAATTCAATCTGTATAAATTAGGACTGATACTTTATAGTGTGCCATATCTGTATACACTGTAATACACAAAACACCCTATATATGGTATAATACAGAAAACATCCTCAATTCAATTTGTATAAATTAGGACTGATACTTTATACAGTGTACCATATCTGTATACACTGTAATACACAAAACACCCTATATATAATATAATACAGAATACATCCTCAATTCAATTTGTATAAATTAGGACTGATGCTTTATACAGTGTACCATATCTGTAAACACTGTAATACACAAAACACCCTCTATATAATATAATACAGAAAACATCCTCAATTCAATCTGTATAAATTAGGACTGATACTTTATACAGTGTACCATATCTGTATACAGTGCGTAATACACAAAACACCCTATATATAATATAATACAGAAAACATCCTCAATTCAATCTGTATAAAGTAGGACTGATGCTTTATACAGTGTACCATATCTGTATACACTGTAATACACAAAACACCCTCTATATAGTATAATCCAGGAAACATCCTCACTTCAATCTGTATAAATTAGGACTGATACTTTATGCAGTGTGCCATATCTGTATACACTGTAATACACAAAACACCCTCTATATAATAAAGTACAGAAAACATCCTCAATTCAATTTGTATAAATTAGGACTGATACTTTATACAGTGTACCATATCTGTATACACTGTAATACACAAAACACCCTCTATATAATAAAGTACAGAAAACATCCTCAATTCAATTTGTATAAATTAGGACTGATACTTTACACAGTGTACCATATCTGTATACACTGTAATACACAAAACACCCTCTATATAATAAAGTACAGAAAACATCCTCAATTCAATTTGTATAAATTAGGACTGATACTTTATACAGTGTACCATATCTGTATACACTGTAATACACAAAACACCCTATATATAATATAATACAGAATACATCCTCAATTCAATCTGTATAAATTAGGACTGATACTTTATAGTGTGCCATATCTGTATACACTGTAATACACAAAACACCCTATATATGGTATAATACAGAAAACATCCTCAATTCAATCTGTATAAATTAGGACTGATACTTTATACAGTGTACCATATCTGTATACACTGTAATACACAAAACACTCTCTATATAATAAAGTACAGAAAACATCCTCAATTCAATTTGTATAAATTAGGACTGATACTTGATACAGTGTACCATATCTGTATACAGTGTGTAATACACAAAACACCCTCTATATAACATAATACAGAAAACATCCTCAATTCAATCTGTATAAATTAGGACTCGTACTTTATACAGTGTACCATATCTGTATACAGTGTGTAATACACAAAACACCCTCTATATAATATAATACAGAAAACATCCTCAATTCAATCTGTATAAATTAGGACTGATACTTTATACAATGTACCATATCTGTATACAGTGTACCATATCTGTATACAGTGTGTAATACACAAAACACCCTCAATATAATATAATACAGAAAACATCCTCAATTCAATCTGTATAACATTGACACACCCAATCCATCCTTTATAGAGCATAGTACTGTACAACTCATCCTCAATGGCTCACGCTAATGTATGCAACCACTAAGGAGTGAGTGAGTGGCTCAATCTATTCAACCAATATAATGTAAAACCGAGGCCAACCTCCAGTTAGAGTATATCACATTCCAGCATGTATAAATTGTCTAACAGAGCCCAACATACAGGGTGAATTCTCCCATTTTGGGACCAGGTGCAGTGGCGGGCGGCTCCAGTAGTGTTCTCTACCCCTGGGATGGCTTAAGGAAGCACATCAACCTCACCTCTCCAGCCCAGGAGGCCACTGCCCTGGAGGTCAGTGTGGCTGTCACCCAATCCTGAAACGGCTAAATGATCTCAACCACTCTGCCAGGATAAGTCCTCTCTCAGCTTCCTGCACCATTGAACTCTCAGCATAGCATCACGTACTCACACTGCTACTTTCTTCACGGATCTCACATACCCATTAGCGGCGTGCACATATCAACACAGTCTCTCAACATGACTTTCACAACACTCCCATCCCATCTGTCTTGTTGCTCGAACCCCAATCTCTGTCCCTTCTGGGGAGGGCACACCACCCACAGGGCATATGCATTTCACCTGACCCCTGTTCCATCCCTCTGATCTATGATAAATATAGGAATTTCAGATATATTAGGCAAGATTCTCTGTCCCACAAGACCTGTTTACCGGCGCAGTACGCCGCTTGCAGCAGCGGGATACTCCGTCCCAGCAGCTGGCTAATGGGGCTCCCATTGTGGCTGGCCCATGCCGTCGAGAAACTGAGTTTTGGAGCTCAGTTTTGATCTGTCTGTGAACCAGACTAGCAGCTACTCCAGCAGACTAGCAAAGGGTGGAACTCATAGAGTTGAAGAAGGAGAGCCAGTGGATGTGGTTTATTTGGCCTTTCAGAAGGCTTTCGACAAATCCCACATAAGAGATTAGCATGTCCAATCGCAAGAGATTAGGGGCAGTGTATTGAGGTTGATAGAAGCCTGGTTGGCAGACAGGAAACACAGTCGGAATTAACGGGTCTTTTTCCAAATGGCAGGCAGTGACTAGTGGGGTATCACAGGGAGGGTGCGCTGTGAGGAGGCTGCAGTGATTTGGACAAGTTGAGTGTGTGGGCAAATGAATGGCAGATGCAGTATAATTTGGATAAATGCGAGGCTATACACTTTGGTAGCAAAAACTGGAAGGCAGAATGTTGTCGGAATAATCATAAATTAGGAGAGGGGAATGTGCAACCTGAGTGTCCTCGTACACCAGATGTTGATGGAATGGAAGCGCTTGCAGTTGATGAACCTCATGGGCACAGTCTATTGCTCCCTGAGCTCTTGGGAACCCAGAGATAGCTGTGAAGCCTGTGAATCTGGCTATCCTCATCCAGAAAACGTTTTCATAATGATGGGCCTTCTTGCAAGGGCATTGGTCACCACCTGAATGCACCAATGTGATGCCGACTGTGAAATGCCGCACAGGTCCCCAGTTCCTCCCACTGGCAGTGAGAAGCAGCAGCGGGGAGAGAGGAGCAGCAGCGGGGAGAGAGGAGCAGCAGCGGGGAGAGAAGAGCAGCAGCGGGGAGAGAGGAGCAGCAGAGGGGCGAGGGGAGCAGCAGCGGGGGGAGAGGAGCAGCAGAGGGGAGAGAGGAGCAGCAGCGGGGAGACAGGAGCAGCAGCGGGGAGACAGGAGCAGCAGGGAGAACAGAGGAGGAGCAGCGGAGAGAGAGGATCAGCAGCAGGGAGAGAGGAGCAGCAGCGGAGAGAGAGGAGCAGCAGCGGGGAGAGAGGAGCAGCAGCGGGGAGGGAGAGAGGAGCAGCAGCGGGGAGGGAGGAGCAGCAGCAGGGAGAGAGGAGCAGCAGCGGGGAGAGAGGAGCAGCAGCGGGGAGGGAGGAGCAGCAGGGAGGAGAGAGGAGGAGCAGCGGAGAGAGAGGATCAGCAGCGGGGAGAGAGGATCAGCAGCAGAGAGAGAGGAGCAGCAGCAGAGAGAGAGGAGCAGCAGCGGGGAGAGAGGAGCAGCAGCGGGGAGAGAGGAGCAGCAGCGGAGAGAGAGGATCAGCAGCGGGGAGAGAGGAGCAGCAGCAGAGAGAGAGGAGCAGCAGCGGGGAGAGAGGAGCAGCAGCGGGGAGAGAGGAGCAGCAGCGGGGAGAGAGGAGCAGCAGCGGGGCGAGGGGAGCAGCAGCGGGGAGAGAGGAGCAGCAGCGGGGAGAGAGGAGCAGCAGCGGGGAGAGAGGAGCAGCAGCGGGGAGAGGGGAGCAGCAGCGGGGCGAGGGGAGCAGCAGCGGGGAGAGAGGAGCAGCAGCGGGGAGAGAGGAGCAGCAGCGGAGAGAGAGGAGCAGCAGCGGGGAGAGAGGAGCAGCAGCGGGGAGAGAGGAGCAGCAGCGGGGAGGGAGGAGCAGCAGCGGGGAGAGAGGAGCAGCAGCGGGGTAGAGGAGCAGCAGCGGGGGGAGAGGAGCAGCAGCGGGGGAGAGGAGCAGCAGCGGGGGAGAGGAGCAGCAGCGGGGCGAGGGGAGCAGCAGCGGGGAGAGAGGAGCAGCAGCGGGGAGAGAGGAGCAGCAGCGAAGAGAGAGGATCAGCAGCGGGGGGAGAGGAGCAGCAGCGGGGGGAGAGGAGCAGCAGCGGGGAGGGAGGAGCAGCAGCGGGGGGAGAAGGAGCAGCAGCGGGGAGAGAGGAGCAGCAGCAGAGAGAGAGGAGCAGCAGTGGGGAGAGAGGAGCAGCAGCGGGGAGGGAGGAGCAGCAGCGGGGAGAGAGGAGCAGCAGCGGGGGGAGAGGAGCAGCGGGGAGAGAGGAGGAGCAGCGGGGAGAGAGGAGCAGCAGCGGGGAGAGAGGAGCAGCAGCGGGGAGGAGCAGCAGCGGGGAGAGAGGAGCAGCGGAGAGAGAGGATCAGCAGCGGGGAGAGAGGAGCAGCAGCGGGGAGAGAGGAGCCGCAGCGGGGAGGAGCAGCAGCGGTGAGAGAGGAGCAGCAACGGTGAGAGAGGAGCAGCAGTGGGGAGAGGGGAGCAGCAATGGGAAGAGAGGAGCAGCAGCGGGGAAAGAGGAGCCGCAGCGGGGAGAGAAGAGCAGCAGCGGGGAGAGAGGAGCAACAGTAAAGATGGGGGAGGCTGGGTCGCTGGGTGGGCCGCACTGTTCACGGCAGAAAAGATGACCAAGGTGATGGCTTTGGAACTTGAGAAACAGTTTGCAAAGCAGATGGAGGTGATGAGGAAGGAGATGATGGTGGCAATGACGCTGCTGATGGAGGAGGCAATTGTCCCGGTGAAGGCGGCGGTGTTGAGGACATTGGCTGTGGTGCGGGAGCAGGCCTGCCGAAGGGGTGGAGGGCCCAAGGCCTACGGAGTATTTTACCAAGATGTTGGCGAAGCTGTTGGGGAGAGGGAAGATTCCTCCCGGTACAAACTGGATCGGGCTCATCGGTCGTTGGCGAATGAGCCGCCAAGAGCAGTGATTATTTTATTTCATAGGTATCACGTGAAGGAGAAGGTCCTGAGTTGGGCAAAGCAGAAATGGGAGGTGCAGTGGGCTGGAGTTGGCATACATATTTACCAGGACTTAACCGTGGGGTTGGCGAGGAGGCAGGCAGCCTTCGGCTGAGTGAAGACGGCACTGTGTAACAGCAGGGTGCGGTTCGGCGTAGTGAACCCAGCTAAGTTGAGGGTGACCTACAACTCGAAAGACATTTATTTTGAGACAGTGGAAGCGGCGGAGGCATTTGTGAAGGAAGAAGGATTGGGGCAGATGTGAGAAATGGGACTGAGGACTGGTCTTGGACCAATGGAGGATTGTTTATAGTTCTATTTTTTACTTCATGTTGTTGTATGTGTTAAATGGGATGAAGTTGCCTGTTTGGGTAAGGCAGGAGGAGGGATTTTTTGCAATGACAGTTTTCTAGGATTTGTGTGTTTGTACTGGGTTTGTTTGTTTGAAGGGTTTCCTGGAACCGGGTGGGGGGAATGGGATGGTAGGGGAGTGGGACCTGGGCAGGGGTAGGGGTGTGGGACCTGGACAGGGTCTTCCACACTAACAAGCTCAAGTTGATTCGTGAACGGGAGTGTGGTGGGGGGGAGGGTTTGCGGACACTGGAACCTGGTCGAACACATTTCAATGGCCTGGGTGTGAAAAGTTGGGCGAGGGGACCGGTACTGGATTAGGTGTTTTTGAGAAGAAGTGGATGGGGGGATTCTGGGAGAGGTTCGATGGCAACAAAGGGACAGAATGGACCAATTCCAGAGAGCAGATCCCAGAGTTATGATGGCAGATAAGAGGGGCCCGGGGGGGGGGGGGATAGACCCCCGGTCAGGATAGTTACATGGAACGTGAGGGGTTTGGGGGTGCCACTGAAGAGGCACACCTAAAAAGCTTAACGGCTGACGTCCTCATGCTACAGGAGACTCCTCTGAAGGTGAAAGACCAGGTGAGGCTCAGGAAGGGCTGGGTGAGCCAGGTATTTAATTCGAGGTTCGCCAGCAGGGCGCGGGGTGATAGCGGTTTTGGTTAGTAAGAGAAGAAGGTTCCAGATGGAGAAGGTGGTGGCAGACCAGGAGGGTAGATATGTGATAGTAACAGGAGTATTGGAGGGGAGGTCGGTGGTGTTGGCGAGTGCATATGGCCCTAACTGGGATGATGTAGGGTTCATGAGGAAGGTGTTTGGGACCATTCCGGACTTCTATTCGCACAAGTTAATAGTGGGAGGGAACTGGAACCTGGTGCAAGATCTACGGCTGGACAGGTCACAGACGCACTCGCTTCCACAGTCGGGGAGGAGGTGAAGGCGTTGACTGGGCTTATGACGTAAATGGGAGGAGTGAACCCGTGGAGGCTTTTGCACAAAAGGGAGTGGGAGTATTCATTTTTCTCCACGGCTCACAAGGGCGGCACGGTAGCACAAGTGGATAGCTCTGTGGCTTCACAGCGCCAGGGTCCCAGGTTCGATTCCCCGCTGGATCACTGTCTGTGCGGAGTCTGCACGTTCTCCTCGTGTCTGCGTGGGTTTCGTCCGGGTACTCCGGTTTCCTCCTGCAGTACAAAGACGTGCAGGTTAGGTGGATTGGCCATGATAAATTGCCCTTAGTGACCAAAAAAGGTTGGGTTACGGGGGTAGGGTAGAAATGAGGGCTTCAGTGGGTCGGTGCAGACTCAATGGGCCGAATGGCCTCCTTCTGCACTGTATGTTCTATGTTCACAAGGTTTATTCGAGGATAGACTTTTTTGCAATAGGAAGGCATTGCTGGTAGGGATTAGAGGATCAGAGTATTCGACTATAGCGATCTCGGATCACGTGCCGCATTTGGTGGACATGGTCCCGGAGAAGGGGGCAGTGCAGAGACCGGGGTGGAGAATGAATGTGGGGTTGCTGGGGGACCAAAGCGTCTGTGAGAAGATCAGGAGAATGATTGAGGAGTATGTGGGTTTAACTGTACAGGGAAATAACGCAGGCGGTGGTATGGGAGGCCCTGAAGGCGGTAGTGAGGGGGAAGGTGATATCGTTTAAGGCCAAGGTGAAGAAAGAGAGGGAAGAGAGTCAAAGGCTGATAGGAGATGTTGGAGGTGGACAGGAGTTTCGCAGGGGATGCAGATCCAGCACTTGGACAGAAAGAGCGAGCTACAGGCTAGCTTTGATCGGCTATCCACGGGGAAGGCGGTGTGCTAACTGAGGCGGGTGAGAGGAGCGATTTATGAATATGGGGAGAACTTCGGAGGGAGGCAGAGGCGAGGGAAATTGTCCAGGTGCGGGGTAGGAGGGGAAACTTGGTTGTGGCCCCAGACCATATTAACAAGGTGGTTCAGGAGTTCTATGAAAATTTGTATAGGCCGGGACCACCGGGGGAGGATCAGAGGATGCGGGAGTAACTGGATGGTTTGGATTATCCTAAATTGGAAGAAGAAGATAGGGCCACACTGGAGAGGTCGGTGGGGGAACAGGAGGTAAAGGAGGCAATTGGGAGGATGCAATCAGGGCAGGTGGCCAGGCCAGATGGGTTCCCAGTGGAGTATTACAAGAAATTTAAGGATAAATTGACGCCGCTGATGTTGGGGATGTTTGAGGAGGGGATGGGGAATGGGTGCTGTCACAAACATTGGGGAAGGCTTCAATCTCCTATTTGTTGAAGAAAGATAAGGACCTGACAGAGTGTGGGTCGTACAGGCCAATATCGCAACTGAATGTTGATGCAAAGATACTGGCGAAGGCACTGGCGGCTAGGTTGGAGGAGTGCCTCCCAAAGGTGACAGAGGAGGACCAGATGAGGTTCGTGAAAGGAAGACAGCTGTTCTCAAACATTAAGAGGTTATTAAATTAACCATGTCGCTGGCTGAGGGAAAGGAGATGAATCTGATGGTTGCGCTAGGCGAGGAAACCTTGTGCGTGAGGTTGGGGCTGATACAGCTGAAGGTCGTCTATTGGATACACCTCACGAGGGCGAGGATGAGCCGACTCTTAGAGGGAATGGAGGACGTTTATGAACGATGTGGGAGGGGCCCGCAAACCACATTCATATGTTTTGGTCCTGCCAAAAGCTGGTGAGCTATTGGAGGGAGGTTTTCAGTATCATCTCGGGAGTTGAGCACGTAAACTTGTAACCAGGGCCCCGAGAAGCCACATTTAGGGTGTCAGACTGGCCGAGTTGCAGTTGGGTGCAGGGGCAGATATTTTAGCCTTTGCCTCGCTGATTGCCTGGAGGCGGGTACCTGTTGGGGTGGAGGTCAGCTTCTCCACCCTGTGCCTCAGTGTGGCGGGGGACCTACTGAAATTTCTGACTCTCGAGAAAGTGAAATTTGAGCTGAGGGGGATGAATGAGGGGGTTCTACAATGGGAACTGTTTATTATGCACTTTCGAGAATTGGATGCCATTGAACATCGGGGCGAGGTGGAGGTGGGGGTTTCGGGTTCTTGTTGTCCTTGAGCACACTGCTTCCTGATTATTGATTTTCTTTTTTACCTGGAATGTACGGGTGATGTTTTTGTCTGTATATTGAATGAAAGGAAAATGAAATGAAAACCGCTTATTGCCACAAGTAGGCTTCAATGAAGTTACTGTGAAAAGCCCCTTTTGGGATGTTGTTTGGGGGATTAGTGTTGTATTTGTTTTTGTTTGTTTTCTTTTGATGAAAATGTTGAAAATGAGAACAATTAAAAGATTTTAAAATATTTTTTAAATAATAACCTTTATTATTGTCACAAGTAGGCTTACATTAACACTGAAATGAAGTGACTATGAAAAGCCCCTAGTCCCCAGATTCCAGCGCCTGTTTGGGAACATGGAGGGAGAATTCAGAATGTCTAATTCACCTAACAGCACGGCCGGGATTCTCCGAGCCCACGTCGGGTCTGAAAATCGCCCGGGGTGGGGGGGGGGGGAGAGAATCCCGCCACACCGCTCCGACTCCGGGTCGCCGATTCTCCGGCAACCGGAGAATCGGTGCCAATCGCACCCGCACAGTCGACGTGGTGCCGGTCGGTGGCTGTTGAAAGCGGTCCGCACAGCGATTCTCCACGCTCGACGGGCCAAGTGCCCGCCAAGTTCTGCCGGCATGGTTTACTATGGTTCCACCCAGTGGGACCTCGCCGTTCTGGCTACGGGGGCCGACTCCGGGGGAGGGCCTCCACGGTGGCCAGGTCCGCGATCGGGGGCTACCGGTCGACGGACGCGCTCATTCCTGGGGGGGGGGGGGGGGGCTATGTTCCTCCATGCCAGGCCCCTGTAGGGCCCCACCATGTTGCCCGGGGGCCGGCGCAGAGACGGCCGTGGTGCACATGCGCGGACCCCTGCCAGCCGTGTAAGATTGGCTTTTGGCGCTGGAGCAGCGCACAACACTCCGGCGCCGTTCTAGCCCCCGAGGAAGGGGAGAATGACTGGGCCTGGAGGCCGTTGACGCCGACGTCGTTCATGTCGGTTTTGACGGCGGCGTCAACAATTGGCCGGGATTTCAGAGTCTTTCGGGACTTGTGGGAGGAAACCGGAGCACCCGGAGGAAACCCACGCAGACACGCGAGAACGTGCAGACTCCGGACAGACAGTGCCCCAAGCAGGAATAAAGCCTGGGACCGTGGTGCTGTGAAGCCATAATGCTAACCACTGTGCTACCTTGCTGCCCACAGAGCCGCAGAATGTGGTAGAATGCCCACTTCTCCGGATTCACCTTAAAAATCACCATAGTCAGCACCTGCGAGGAGACGTTCAGGCTCTCGACCAGGAAATACGAAGACTGGTTCAATGGGAACGATCAGGAGATCCAGGATCTCCTTGATTGCAAATGACAGGCATTCCTAAACTGGCAGCTCCACCACAACTTGAGTGAGAGGCCAAGGTGCAACAAAGGATTCGCGACCAAAAGAACAGATGGTGGGTGGAAAGGGCGCAGGAGACTCAGCTACTTGCCAATAACCATGATGTGTGCGGCTTCTTCAACGTAATCAAGACCATCTACGGTCCGAGTACCCAGGGACCCACCCCACTGAGAGCCCAAAACGGAGAGGCGCTTATCAAAGACAGAAAGGCAGTCAACACCTGCTGGAGAGAGCATTTCGAGGAGGTCTTCCTCAACCAAGACACAGCCTCCGACGCAGGTTCCCTCAACACCATCCCGTAGCACGCTGCACGCCACCATCTCAGCGCAACCTCAGATCACCGTGAGGTTGAAAAACGCCACCAGACAGCTGAAGAGCAACAAGGCCTCTGGCGCAGATGGAATTCCCGCAGAAGTACTAAAACACGGCAGAGAGGCACTCTTGACAAGAATCCACAACATCATCACCCTTGTCTGGAAGGAAGACAGCATGCCGGATGATGTCAGAGACGCCTGAATTGTGACCATTGTCAAGAAAGGAGAGAAGTCTGACTGTGGAAATTACAGCGGCATTTCCCTACTCTCCACCACGGGAAAGGTCATTGAGAGAATTCTCCTCAACCACCTCCTGCCAGTAGCTGATGAGATCCTCCCTGAGACTCAGTGCGGCTTCTGCCCATCAAGAGGCTCAATGGACATGATCTTCAGCGCACGACAAATCCAGGAAAAGTGCAGGGAGCAGCATCATCCTCTATACATGGCCTTCTTCGATCTCACAAAGGACTTATACTCTGTCACTGTGAGGGATTGTGGAGCATCCTCCTCAAATTTGGCTGCCTGTAGAAATTCGTCACCATTCTCTGCCTGCTCCATGATGACATGAAAGCCATGATCCTCACCAACGGAACCACCACAGGTCCAATTTGTGTGCAAACTGGTGTCAAACAGGGCTGCACCATCACACCAACGGTCTTCTGCATCTTCTTCACAGCAACACTCCAGTCCATCACTCTGAAGCTCTCGGCCGCTGGAGTGCAACTAACCTACTGGACAGGCGGGAAACTGTTCAACCTCCGACGCTTCCAGGCCAGAACCAAGACCACCCCAAACTCTGTCATTGAGTTGCAGTACGCAGACGACGTCAGTGTGTACATTCAGAGGCCGAGCTACATACCATTGTTGACGCAGTTACTGGGGCATATGAGAGAATGGGTCTCAGACTAAACATCCAGGAAAACAAAGGTTCTCTACCTGCCTTCTCATGCCACTCAATAAAGCCCCAACCATCAAGATTCATAGTGAGCCCTCGAACAATATGGATCACTTCCCAGACCTTGAGAGTCTCCTTGCGGTGTGAGCAGACATTGATGATGAAATCAAACATCGACTCCAATGTGCCAGTGCAGCCTTCAGACTCTTGAGGAACAGAGTATTTGAAGACCGAGACCTCAAATCCAGCACCAAGCTCATGGCCTACAGAGCAGTTATGGTCCCTGCCTGTATGTATTAGAAACATGGACAATGTATAGCAGACATCTCAAATCCTTAGAGAGATATTGCCGCATTACCTCCGCAAAATCCTGCAATGGCAGGATAGGCGTACCAATGTGAACGTCCTTTGCAAGGCCAACATTCCCAGTATCGAGCCACTGGTCATGCTCGAACCAGCTGCGTTGGGTAAGCCACATTGCCTGCATGCCCGACACATGACTTCCAAACCAAGTGCTCTACTCTGAGCTCCGCAATAGCAAGTGATCACTAGGAGGGCAGAGGAAATGCTACAAGGACACTCTGAAAGCCTCCTCAAATAAATGTAACATCCCCATTGACACATGGGAATCGCTTGCCTTAGAATGCACAAACAGGCGGAAAAGCGTCTGCGAAGACGCCAATCGCCTCGAATGTTGTACGGTGGAGCACACGGAGGCCGTAAGCAGCAGAAAGAGAGCGCAGAATCCAGAACGTCCCACCCACCCATCTCATCAAACATCACTTGCCAAACCTGTGGCAGTCTGCGGGTTCAGGATTGGATGATTCAGACTATTCAGCCACCGTAGAACCCACCTCCCGGAGTGGAAGCTCAAGAAGAAGAAGAATAAGAAGACTTTCTGTGTAGAAATATCTTGGGAGAAACTGTTTTGAGAGAGAGATTGTTCAGGAAACAGCCTGCACGTTCTTGCCTGTGTCAAACTACTGTTTAATTTCCCATCATTTAGCAAAAAGACTCCTGTTCTGTTCACAGCAAAATCTAAACTGAAACTCAACATCTGACTGCTTCAGACCCTGGCTCCCACCATTAACAACATCATCTCTATTCCACTAGCTGGGTTATGACCATCTTACAAAGGCTAACCAATTATCTAAACCCTAGGGCAGTACGGTGTTGCAGGTGTTAGCCCTGCTGCCTCATGGCGCCGAGGACCCGGGTTCAATCCCAGCCCCGGGTCATTATCCATGTGGAGCTTACATATTCTCCCCACATCTGTATGAGTCTCACCCCCACAACCCAAAGATGTGCAGGGTAGGTGGGTTGGCCACACTAAATTGCCCCTTAATTGGAATTTGTTTTAAATTATCTAAACTCCAGGGAACTTTCCTTCGATAAACAAAATTCTACTAGCTCCAGTGTCTGCCTGTCTTTTAAACCAAGATTTTTAAAATCCTAACATATGTATATCCAGGCTTTTGAACATTAATGCACCAGATTCATATAATACATATATAATGACATAGATAAGCTGCAGAGCTGGGCTGAGAGGTGGCAAATGGAGTTTAATGTGGAGAAGTGTGAGGTGATTCACTTTGGAAAGAATAACAGGAATGCGGAATATTTGGCTAATGGTAAAATTCTTGGTAGTGTGGATGAGCAGAGGGATCTCGGTGTCCATGAAAATAGATCCCTGAAAGTTGCCACCCAGGTTGATAGGGTTGTGAAGAAGGCCTATGGTGTGATGGCCTTTATTGGTAGAGGGATTGAGTTCCGGAGCCATGAGGTCATGTTGCAGTTGTACAAAACTCTAGTACGGCCGCATTTGGAGTATTGCGTACAGTTCTGGTCGCCCCATTATAGGAAGGACGTAGAAGCTTTGGAACGGGTGCAGAGGAGATTTACCAGGATGTTGCCTGGTATGGAGGGAAAATCTTATGAGGAAAGGCTGATGGACTTGAGGTTGTTTTCGTTAGAGAGAAGAAGGTTAAGAGGTGACCTAATAGAGGCATACAAAATGATCAGAGGGTTAGATAGGGTGGACAGCGAGAGCCTTCTCCCGCGGATGGAGGTGGCTATCACGAGGGGACATAGCCTTAAATTGAAGGGTAATAGATATAGGACAGAGGTCAGAGGTGGGTTTTTTACGCAAAGAGTGGTGAGGCCGTGGAATGCCCTACCTGCAACAGTAGTGAACTCGCCAACATTGAGGGCATTTAAAAGTTTATTGGATAAGCATATGGATGATAAGGGCATAGTGTAGGTTAGATGGCCTTTAGTTTTTTTTTCCATGTCGGTGCAACATTGAGGGCCGAAGGGCCTGTACTGCGCTGTATCGTTCTATGTTCTATGTTCTAATATACATATCTGAAATTCCTCCATTCATCACAATATAAAGGAACCAACCTCTTTGGCTTATATCAACCTATATATCGGGCATAACAGAACCCAACCTATTGTGTGCATAACACAATCCAACTACCATGCAGTAAAGTAACAGAACCCAGCTCATATAAATGCGAGGGTATCCACTTTGGTAGCAAAAGACGAGAAGGTAGGTTAAAAGAATGGCCATAAAGTAGGAAAGGGGAACGTGCAACGAGGCCTGAGTGTCCTCGTACACCAGTCACTGAAGGTAAGCATGCAGCTGCAGCAGCGGTAAAGAAGGCAAATGGTACGTTGGCCTTCATTGAGAGGATTCGAACCCAGGAGCAGGGATATCTTGCAGCAATTATACAGGGCCTTGGTGAGGCCACACCTGGAATATTATGTGCAGTTTTGGTCTCCTTATCTGAGAAGAATGTGTTTGCCCTAGAAGGAATGCAGCCAAGGTTTACCAGACTGATTCCTGGGATGGTGGGACTGACAGATGAGGAAAGATTGATTCGGTGAGGATTGCATTCGCTGGAGTTCAGAAGAATGAGTGGAATCTCATAGAAACCTATACATTTTAACAGGACTTGACAGGGAAGATACAGGAAGGATGTTCCCGCTGGTCGGAGTGTCCAGAACCAGGGGTCACAATCTGAGGATACAGGGTAGACCATTTCGTACAAAGATAAGGAGAAATTTCTTCATCCAGAGAGTGGTGAGCCTGTGGAATTTGTTACCACAGGAAGTAGTTGAGGCAAAAACATTGTATGTTTTCAAGAAGCAGTTAGATATAGCACTTAGGGTAAGGAGATCAAAGGATATGGGGGGAAAGTGGGATTAGACTCTTTTGAGTTGTTTAGCCAGGATCATAATGAATGGCAGAGCAGGCTCGAAGGACTGCTCCTATTTGCTATGTTTCTATATAGCTTATATTGCACCCAATGCATATCACATCCCAATTCACAAAAAGTGTACAACAGAACCCAAACCACATATATACGGTGTGATTCTCCGTGAAAATTTCTAAGTTAGAAATTTACCTTAGAAATCTAAGGTAGCGAGCGGGAACTTCTGCGAGCTTCCCGGAGGCATTCACAACAATAGCGCCCAGGAGACTGGCCCAAGATTCGAAGATGGAAATCTGAAGATGTCGTGAGAAACTGTGGAGGCCACGAGGGATCTCCAGGGTCCCGGAGGGTCAGCCATAGGGCAGTCAGTGCTGCCTGGGGTGAGGTGGCAGCGGCTGTGAGCACCAGGAATGTGGCCAGGAGGACTGTCCTCCAAAAGTCAATGACCTGCACCAGACAGCACGAGTGAGTATAACCCCCCTCATCCCTACCCCACCACCACCACTCCACCCTGGCTTTGATCTCCCCCCCCCCCCCCCCCGAGACTTCTCTGCCTCCACACGAGCACTCACCCCCAGCTCTCCATGAAACCTTCAACCCTCCCTCCACCTCCCCCCACGTCAATACCCCAACTCTTCATTCACACACACTCCCACCACTGTGGCTAACGATGCCCTCTCTGTGTCTCCTCAGGAAAAGCTCTCCCACAATCGCCGGGTGAGGACCCAGACTGGGGGTGAAGTGCCAGACATAAAAATCCTCACCACCTTCAAGGAGCGGACCTTGGAGGTGACCGCGGTGGCGGAGGACAGGGTGGTCACCAACGCGGAGGCTGGCGGATGCCGCAGAGGTGAGGAACCACCAGGGCTCTCCTGGAGGACCTGCTAAACCTGAGTAGTGATTGCCTTATTGACTGACCTATCCCTCCCACTGACCACATATCCATTCTCCCGCAGGCACTCCAGCCGATGGCCCAGGCAATCCCGGGTGGCACCCTCTCCAGTCTCCCATGAATTCCGAGGATGTCACCCCCACCCTCCACCAGCACAGATACCAGCCCGTTCCAGCCTCCCCGAACAGGCGCCGGAATGTGGCGACTAGGGGCTTTTCACAGTAACTTAATTTGAAGCCGACTCATGACAATAAGCGATTTTCATTTCATTTCAGATAAACACACCTCAGTGGGACATGTTAGTGGTCAGGCTTCTGGGGCACAATCTGGTGAGAACCACACTGCAGCTGATGTACATCAGGTGGAGGCAGGAACCCCCACGCGAGACAGCAGTCTGACGTCTGCTGGATCCCAGGGCCCAGTCGGGTCCCAGCCTGATGCTGAGCCTGTGGAAAAGGTCATCCCTGAGCTGATGAAGATGGTAGGATGCGGCCAGGTCATTCAGAGAGAGATGTCAGCGTCACTCCAGCAGTTCCATAGCTGCTTGGAGGAGTCCCACAGACTACTGGCGCACAGCCTGAGGCCCGACAGTCGGTGGTGGTTATGGGTGGTCGGTGGGGTAAACAGGCAGGGATAGGATTTGCCCCAGGAATGATCCAGGGGTTGGCATGGCAGAGCCATGCATGGTTGCCCCTAGTTACCCCCCTGCACCTCCCCCCACCCTCCCAAGGTGACCCACCCCTGCAGAGGGTCCCCCAACCAGGTGCCCCCCCCCCCCCCCCCCCCCCCCCCCACACCTCTGCTGAGCACTCGGGTGGCAAACCCAGCCGGGCTCTTTACCTGTGAGAAAAGATGGCTACTCACCACCTCGGCTCCCCACAGAAGCTCTTCCGGCAGGTTCACGATTTCACCTACGGGAGCGGGTTGGTTACATCGCAAGCTGTTTGGCTCTTGCCGTGATTTCAGCCTCTCCCGCTATTCACCAGCCTCTTTTTGCTCGAGCAAGAGCGTAACAAGACCGGAGAATCGCACCCATTGTGTACATTGCACATCCCAACCCACACACAGCATTTCCAACACCAATTCACAGTGGACATCACCTCGTGACCCATATACAGTTGTGCATTACAATTCAACAAGCCTGAGAGTATATGATCAAAATGTTCAGCAGTTTTGTTTATATCTCATTCCTGCTATGTGGTGGTGTTACAAGAATATTTAGCACCTACCTTCCCCCAAGCTGTTTACATGTCTTTCATTGACTCAGTCTAATAGTATATTCCTCTGCCCAGATTTTATGTTTGCCTTGTGTTGCACCCATGCCTGATGATCCTAAAACTACCGAGAATATAGAAGGACGTGACAAGTGATCATTGCTCATCCCCTCCTTTGTGGCAATGATGCATGTCAAGTGCCACTGTAGATTCATATATCTCAAGTTTGATTTGCAAAGAGAAACTCCTCAGGCAGCAATGAGCAGCTGCCGGCATGATTACCATGCCTCCCACCACCTCTGAACGTTTCACCAGGGAACTTGCTCTATCATAGGGCACAATTCTCCGGCCTCATTGCACTCTCACTCAAGCATAATGAAGCCAGTGAATAGCAGGAGATGCCAAAAACGAGATCCGTGCCGGGCGCCAAACAGTTTGCAATGCAACTGGCCCGCACCCGTAGACAAATAAAGATCTTGCCGTAGCCTGGCGAGAAACCAATTATCACCACTTAAGCCCCATTTCCATACAATTAATGAGAGCCACCCCATATCCAACGGCATCCTGTCATTCAGCGGCCTCCCCAGCAAGTGCTCATGCTGGCGCCGATTAGTACTCATTTTGAATAATGTGAACCTGGCGGGACGGCTTCTGTGGCAAGCTGAGAGGATAAGGAGCCATCTTTGCTCACAGCAAAGAGCCCAGGGTGCTAGACGTGCCACCCCAGTGCTTGGCAGGAGGTCGGCCGCAATGGGTGGGTTGGGGAGGAGGTGCTGGGGGGACAACCGGAGTCAATCGCTTGTAGCACCACAATGCCAACCCCTGGATCCCAAGCCCATTCCGGGGGTAACCCTTGTCCCTGCCCATCTGTCCCACCGATCACCCATATCCCCCACCGACTGCTGTCTTGCCTGGGGGTTCCTGCCTCCACCAGATGTACATCAGCAGTAGTGGGGTACTCATCAGATTGTGTCCAGTCTGGTGTCCAGTGTGGTGCTCATCAGATTGTACCCAGAAAGTGACAGAGGCATCATAATGGTGGTGCCAAAAGTTGTTTAATGTGCTGTAAAATACCCCATTCCCGAATATGCCGCCCCCAACCCCACCTCTCTCCAGCCTCTACCTATCGCCCCTCCTCCCTACTCCAGTGCCCTCAGTGACCCTCAACGTGCATGGCCCTCCTAGCTCTACCACTACGTCTTGGTGTTTCCCCATCAGATGTGGAGGCAGCCAGTTGCTTACCTCGTCCCATGGCCTTCGATGCCCCTGGCGGGCATCCTCTGGTGGCTCTGAGGCGGGAGGGCCCCGGCTCACTTGTCAGCGGCACATGCACAGTCGTGCCACCCAGTCCCATGTGCTGACTACAAGACGCAGCCTCGTTAGAGGGGTGGAACTCGCTTGGAGCCCCGGCTGCCACTGCATCATCTGGCTCTGCCAGCCCTGGCGGTATGCCATGGTCTGCACCATGGTGTCAAAGCCCTCGATGATGCTCCTCAGTGCCACATCCATGCCTATTTGAGAGCAGGATATGTCCCACAGAACCTCATCAAGGTCGGCTTGGAGCTGGGTGACATCCCCCAGTGAGTCTGACATTCTGCCGAGACCCTTAGCCATGGAATATCACCGACTGCACGATGCCTTGAACATATTCGCTCATGGTGCCTACGCTGTGCACCAAGCTTTCCACTGCGGTCACCACCCTAGAAGTGTTGGCCTCGGTGTCACTCATTGCCAGCGCCGTCATTTGTGCCCGTTGCCTCTGTAATTCCTTCAAGCGGCTATGGATCTGCTGGAACGACATTGGCATCTCCCTCTGAATGTCCTGGCGGTTCCCTATCAGCTCCGGGTAACCCACTTCCAGCAGCTTAGCATCGGACTGGGACCCAGCTGGATCTTGGGGTCCAGCAGACCTCTGACTACTGTCTTGCCTGGGGTTCCTGCCTCCCCCAGATGTACATCAGCAGCAGTGTGGTGCTCATCAGATTGTGCCCAGAAGCCTGACCACCGAGGGGCATGTATCTGCGCTTGTGGTGGGTGGGGATGACAGCTGTACCGCGGCTATGGTGGCATCCTCAGAGCTCTTCTCCGAGGTGTTCCCCTCGGAGTCAGGAGAGGGAGCCACCCGGGATGGGCCGGCGCCTTCGCCTGGAGGACCTGTGGGAGAATAGATATGTCAACCTCCAGGGCCCGCTCCCAAAAGGAGGCGGGAATTCTTATGCCTGACATGCCTCAGTCAGTCTGGGCCCTCTCCTGCCGATTGTGGGAGTGCTTTTCCTGTGGAGACACAAAGAGGGCATTATTAGCCACACGTGTGGTTCAGTGGTGGGAGTGGGTGTCTGAAGCCAGGTTTGGGGGGGGGGGGGGGAGAGGGAGGGCTGGAGGTCACTTGGAAAGTTGGAGGGTGGATGCTCCCTTGGGGGTGGGGGTGGGGGTGTGGGGGCGTTGGTGTCCACTCACTCATGCTGCCCGGTGTAGGTTGTTGACCTTCTTCCTGCACTGCTGGTCAGTCCTCTTGGTCACACTGTTCGAACGAACGGCTGCCAGCACCTGATCCCAGGCAGCACTGGCTGCCTTGTGGCTCATCCTCCAGGACCCCCGGGACCCCCAGGACATTCCTCCTGGTCTCCACCATATATAGGAGCCTCCCCAGGTCAGCGTCCCCAAATCCTGGGGCTGGTCTCCTCAGCGCCATTGTTGCGAGCTGGCTGGGGTTGGCTGGGCAAGTGCAGCTTAAGTGCTGCTCAACCTTGTTAGCGAGAGGCTGGCGAGTGCGGTGCTGACAAATCAGCTGGTGAGGCGTTATTTGCGGCAAGAAGCCCGTGATACCTCGTTAAGTGGACTAATTAACGTTGAATTACATTGCTAGTTTCGCTGGGCCAGGCGCGGCCAACCTCGCGACAATTCCTGCTTTGCTACCACACTTCGAAATTGTTCAGGAGAACCCCGCCCATAGAATCATATAATACAGGGAGAAGAGAAAAAGCTGGAAAATCTCAGCAGGGCTGTCAGCATCTGTAGGGAGAGAAATGAGCTCTCGTTTCGAGTCCAGTTGACCCTTTGTCAAAGCTAAAGACAGAGAAAGTGGGAAATATTTATACTGTGGAGTGAGAATGAACGATAAGTCATAGCCACATAGTCCAGGTTAAGCCCAACAGGGGCTGGTTTAGCTCACCAGGCTAAATCGTTGGCTTTTAAAGCAGACCAAGCAGGCCAGCAGCACGGTTCGATTCCCGTACCAGCCTCCCCGGACAAGCGCCGGAATGTTGCGACTAGGGGCTTTTCACAGTAACTTCATTGAAGCCTACTCGTGACAATAAGCGATTTTCATTTTCATTAAGCAGTGTTTCACTTTCTATCTGGTCCATTTCACCTCTTTCAATCTGGCCTATTGCATTCGCTGCTCCCAATGTGGTCTCCTCTATATCGGAGAGATCAAACGCAGACTACGTGATCACTTTGCTGAGCACCTTCGGTCTGTGCTAATTCAGCACCGTGATCTTCCTGTTCCTTGCCATTTCAACACAAGACCCTGCTCCCATGCCCACATGTCTGTCCTTGGCCTGCTGCAATTCTACAGTGAACCTCAATGCAAACTGGAGGAACAACATCTCATCTTCCAGTTAGGCATGCTACAGCCTTCCGGTCCCAACATCGAATTCAACAACTTCAGTTGATTAGCTCTACACCATTTCGACCCATTTGTTTTCATCCCATTTCATTATAACTGTTTTTTACCATTTCTTTCTCCCTTGTCTTTCTTTCTATATATTCAACCCCCCTCATCTTATCCACCTTTCAATACCCTTTATCCCCTTTGCTTCCCCCTTCCCTGCCCCCCACATCTACATCTGTCACAGTTTACCCTCTGATGTTAGTTTCTCTGCAGTTTGGCCTTTCACACCTTTTGTTCTCTCTAGGGACTGCCATTAGCATTCTTACCCCTTGGTTTCTGTGGCTATTAGCAGCCCATTTCCCTGGGTTTCTGTGGCTATGACTCATCTTTCATTCTCACTCCACAGTATAAATATTTCTCACTTTCTCTGTTTTATAGCTTTGTCAAAGGGTCATCTGGACTTGAAATGTTAGCTCCTTTCTCTCCTGACAGATGCTGCCAGACCTGCTGAGATTTTACAGCATTTTCTCTTTGGTTTCAGATTCCAGCATCTGCAGTAATTTGCTTTTATCCAGCATGTAACACAGGAATCCATTAGGCCCATCATTTTTGAGAGAGCTATCAAATTAATCCCACTGAATAAGAATGCCGTCATTTCTTCCTTTTCAAGTATTTATCCAATTCCTGTTTGAAAGTTACGTTTGATTCTGCTTCCACCCCGTGATCAGGCAGTACATTCCGGATCAAAATAATTCACTGTTCATTCAATTTTCATTTGTACAAACATCTCGTCAAACAAAAACCTTTCACCTTGACCTTATTTAAGTTCAGATCAAATGTTTTGCTTCCTCCATAAATTCTGCTTATCAGACCTTGGGCGACAGTCCTACTTCCAGCAGTAACAGCTGCATCACTGGCAAATTTCACACCATTTACCATCTCCATTCACAGATCCTTACACTTGGGACTAGCATTGCATTGATACCTATGAAAAATGTATCACAGTCTTGCCCCACTTCTTCAGCTACTTCAACGAGCCAGACAACTCACAACATATGCACACCCAGCATTTGGAAAACACTGATACACAGTGTAGGCTTACAACCTTATTTACATTCAGCTCACAGTTCCAAATTATTGCCTGCAATCTGTCTCTTCAGATCTTGTCAAATACATGTCTGAAAACGCTCTCAATGAGCTATTCGTTGTTTTCTTGCTATTTTTCAGATAGCTGCCTCAGGGTAAACAGATTGGTATACTTTTACCTCAGTTATAGCTCAACCCATTCCACCAAGAAGTTAATGAGCTTTTTATTTGCAATCTGATTACCCAAGACTGACAAAAACTTTAATCAGTTGTGCCCAGGAGACTAATTCCTGAGTTGACTTTACACTAGTTTTATCTCCTCTTTTGAAATATTGCTTTTCACTGTCCGTAGGTAAATGTTCAGCATTCCAGATTTTATTGTGGATTACCCACTCCCATTTCCAAGGTACCTTAACGACTTCCAGTTTAACGTGTCCTTTCCAATCTATACCTCACAAGACTTTCTAACAGGTGGAACATATTTAAAGTCCTCCCTCCCTTCATTTTTTCCTGGTAAGAAGTCTTACAACACCAGGTTAAAGTCCAACAGGTTTGTTTCAAACACGAGCTTTCGGAGCACGGCTCCTTCTTCAGGTTTTTTCCTGCCATCCATTGTCTTAAGGTCTTTCTCACCTTGGCAACCTCATAACAATTTGCATGCCAAGTGACTTCCAGTGAAGATCTTTTCACTAATTCCTTTCCCCTCTCTTTTTGATGTTTCTACTGTTTTATGGTGCTTGGCTTTTTATCTGGTCTATTCCACTTTCTCAGTCATGGGCCTCCTTATGTTTCCTTAATGTCTAAATAGACTGACTATCCTGGAAAATGGCTGCACAGCCTATCTATGTGCCCTCACAAATCTTCACGGGCCCATCATTTCACAATCTGAAAAGCTTAAATATGGCGGAGGACGGGAGTGATGTGGAAATTGTCAAGGAGAACACCATTGTGACATTACTACCGAAGTTGAAAAAATCCACACGAGTACATTAGTCGTCACAAACTCTCCTAAAAAGCTAAGCGATCAGGGAAGAAGGTGCACACACCACAAGGTACAGAAATGGTTCAAACATTATTCACTGGCATCTTTGGCTGCTCGCAAAGATACTTGCATAAATTCTTTCATTTAAAGAACTTTCAAACATTCTTAATGCCTTTCTAAGCAGCAGGCTGTATCGATCAAACCATTTTCTTCAATAACACCTCTCCGCAGGTTTAAACACATCAGAGGAAAATAAATTACCAAGCCACCAGATTGTGTCTAATAAAAAAAAGTCCAGTCAATGTACAGAATTCAAAATAATCAAATCATTATGCAGCATCTAAAAGAACCTGATCAATATACTGTGTATTAAATAACCCCAGTTACTATACAGAATGCAAAAATAACCGAGTCACTGTACAAAGTATAAAAGAACATCTTTTATTTATTTAGCAGTTTTAACATAACATAATGTTCCAAAGCACTTCACAGGAGCAACATAAATCAAAAATTGACAGCATGCCACATAATGAAGTATCACATCCCTAAGACATAAAGGACACCATAGACTGGTTGAATCAAATCTTTTCTTTTGCTTATCCAAAAAGTGGACATCGCTAAAACAAAAGATGGCTGCTGTAGGCTGCATGATTTCACAAGTTAGCTCCAGTTTCCGAAAATTTACAACAGCAGTTACAGGGCAAAAATTCAATCCTCATCCTTGTGGAATATCATACCTCTCATTGTAATGACATATAACGATCAATGGAAACAGGAATCAGCAGGAGATCTTTCTCCCGAGTCTGGTCCTATACCAAAGGGTGAGCCATCAAAACTCATTATAACTGCAGAAGTGCTATTGACCACCATCTATCTTTGAAGGGTAACAATGGATTTTGACCAGAGTCATAGAAATTGCTTGTCAGTCTGCAATTGACTCATTAATGGGCAACATCACATGATCTAAACTTTTGGCCTTTGGAAAACTTCACTATTACATTTCTAGACCCGCAACACAGTCTGCTGTATAAACTCCAGCCTGCAGATACCACAGCTCGACGCCAGGCTGACTGACACTCAACATCAATTCTATGCCTCCTCAAAGTCTGCATCTCGAGAAGACTCCTGCCATTGCCTGTTGAAACAGACCACATCTCTGTATACCAACCTCATGTCGCTAAGTGACCATCAACTTTAAAAGAATTCTGCAACTCCTGCTTCAGCTACCTGCGCCCGCCTGAACTGTAGCTACTCAGTGAAGGAATGGATTCTGACTTTTTGGACTCTGGCTATCTCATGAACCAATATCCATATCTGTGGTTCTGTTTCTTTTAAATTATTTGTAATTGCAAAACTCCTCTTTCCTATCTTCTTGCTGTGTGTTTGTGTGTGTATATGAAGTTGTAACCATTGCCCTGGTTTGAATGTATGAATAAACAATATATTTGATTTAATTCTAAAGAGAGTTTACTGTGAGTGACTTTAAAATTGATATCACAAGCAGAGGGTTTGGGAAACAAGCCACAGTCTATTCAGAAAACACCTCTACTTATGGGTAGACGACAGGAAAAATAAAGGAGTTTAGTTTGCCTCTCTTCCCTGTCTGTAATGAGGCAGGTGACTCAAACCTTAGTCAAAGGAGTAAGTTTTAACCAGCGCAATCAAGGAAAAAGACAAGGTGGAGAGATTTAAGGAAAGAATTCCAGGGCCAGGTATCTGAAGGCATGGCCTATGGTGAAATTGTTAAAATCAGCTATGATCAAGGGGCCAGGATTAAAGAATCACAAAGGTCTTGGAGACTTCTGTGGCTGATAGGGATTATGAAAATTCGGAGGGGTGAGTCCATGGTGGAATTTAAAAACAAGAATGAGAATTTAAAAACCGCGGCATTGCTTCTTGTTCATCCTTTGAGATTATGATGACCAGGGGCAGCACTGTGGCACAGGGGTAGCGCTGCTGCCTCACAGCGCCAGGGACCCAGGTTCAATTCTGGCCTGAGTGGCTGTCAGTGTGGAATTTGCATGTATCCCCGTGTCAGCGTGGGTTTCCTCCGGATGCTCCAGTTTCCTCCCACAGTCCAAAAATGTGCAGGTTAGATGGATTAACCATGCTAAATTACCCTTAGTGTCCAAAGTTGTGCAGGTTAGGTTTGACCATGATCAATGTGCAGGGTTACAGAGATAGGACGGGAGAGTGGGCCTCGGTGTTCTTTTGGAGGGTCAGTGCAGACTTAATGGGTTGAATGGCCTCCTTCTGCACTGTAGGAATTCTATGGTTTCTTCCATATTCAGCAGCTCAAGTGTCTGGTAGGGTTCTGGTGGGTGCACAGGATTAAGATGCAGGACGAGGCCATTAGCCCCCTTGGGCCTGCCATTCAACAAGATCAGGGCTGATCCGGTTGTGATTGAACCTCCCATACCCTTCGACTCTGTTGTCTTGTCTTTTGCCATTTTACACTTTCATGGCCCTCAGCCAGTGGACGTTCCATTGTTAAGAAAGCAAACTCCATCGCGCGAACACTGTCCACTTCTATTACGAGTTGGCATTTCAAACACTCAAGCTCGCCAATGATATGCCAATATTATATTGCCACAGAGCTCCCACAGTCCCAGGATACTGGAGCCAGCATTCCAACCTCTGTGCTTCGGCTGCAGTAAGGTAAGGACCATCGCCCCCTGCCCTGTTGGCCAGCCTGAGGCTGCATGCTTGCTCCCTTCGTGGTGTCTGATGAATGTTTTCAAAATCTCTTACTTATCCTCCACAGTCAGCTTTTATAGCTCTATAGCACCTTAAAGGAATTGAATTGGCTGAAGACTGGCATAGGTGATGGTAGTGGTCCTCAGGACAAGGCGGAAAGGGCAGGTGGGTGACTGCAAAGGCCAATCTGCACCATGAAGTTCCCATGCAAATAGTGCAGGATCTGCAGATGACTGATGTTTGGACAAGTTGCTGGCTCAAGATTTCCTCTTGTTGCGTTTCCTCTCTGCCTCTGAAAAGCAATTGTTTTCAAAGGGGGTTGTGCCATTTTTTATTTGATTGTGTCAGGTACAGCGAACCTGGGCAACTCTTCAATCGGCAGTCAATGTCAATATCAAAAGTCTTACGTGAAACCCTCAGAGAGCGTGATCTTCCGGCCTTGTTACACTCACGCTCAAGCGTGACGATGCCGGTGAATAGTGGGAGTGGCCAAAAACGGGAACTGCGGCAAGCGCCAAACAGTTTGCAATGCAACCGACCTGCTCCTGTAGGCAAAATCGGAATCCCGCCGTAGTGTGGCGAGAAACCAATTATCCCCACTTAACCCCATTTACATACAATTAATGAGAGCCACCAGTCATCCAATGGCCTCCGGTCATTCACTGGCCTCCCCAGCAAATGCTCACGCTGACGCCGATTAGTACTCCTTTTTTAAAACGTGAACCTGGTGGGGCTTCCGTTTGGGAGCTGAGGAAGGGAGTAACAATCTTTGCTCACAGGTAAAGAGACCGGGGGTGCTGGGCCTGCCAGCCCAGTGCTTGGCAGGGGGTTGGGGACCCTCTGCAGGGGTGGGTCGCCAGGTTTGATTCCCGGCTTGGATCACTGTGTGTGCGGAGTCTGCACATTCTCCCCGTGTCTCCATGGGTTTCCTCCGGGTGCTCCAGTTTCCTCCCACAGTCCAAAGAGGTGCAGGTTAAGTGGATTGGCCATGCTAAATTGTCCTTAGTGTCCAAGAAAGGTTAGATGGGGTTATGGGGATAGGGTGGAGGTGTGGGCTTAGCTAGGGTGCTCTTTCCAAGGGCCGGTGCAGACTCGATGGGCTGAATGGCCTCCTCCTGCACTGTAGAATCTATGATTCTATAAGTACCCAGTGTCTATCGTTAACGAGTGATTAAACACAATATATTACTGTATGTTAAATAACCCGGTCACTAGATACGTAGATAAGTACCCAGTGTCTATTGTTACTGAGTGATTTTACACAATATATTACTGTATGTTAAATAACCCGGTCACTATATAAGTAGATAATTACCCAGTGTCTATTGTTAATGAGTGATCATACACAATATATTACTGTATGTTAAATAACCCAGTCACTATATAAGTAGATAATTACTCAATGTCTAAAGTTTTCTAAAAATATTTTTGCACAAAAGATTTTCATTATAAATGGTAAAACAAAACAATAACATACAGCAACACCATTTCAAAATAAACCCAGCCACATCTAATCCCCCAACCAACCATAAACCAACAAAATTTAATAAATCCATACCCCAGGCCCAGAAATTGATCGTAACCAACTCCCTAAAAAAGGAAATGAAGAGCTGCCACCTCGAGTCCAATCCTTCCACCCACCCCCTCATAGTGTACTTGACCTTCTGAAGATATAAAAATTCCATTCGCTCACTCAGCCAGGCCGAGGCACTGGGTAGTACTGGGGATCTTCACCGGGCTGTCACCGAGGTGAAGGCAAGGACATCTGCCTTCACCCCCGTCTGCAACGCCGGTGAGTTGATACACCAAAAATAGCCACCAACAGGCAGGGCTCCAAATCCCCAACAAAGTGCTGAAAGGGGAGACCAAGAAGCTCACAGGTATTAGGGCAGGACCAGGAGGTAACTCCATTGCAGTGTTAATGGAAGCCTACTTGTGACATTAATAAAGATTATTATTACGTGTGCGTATGATTCACACAACATTCAGACCTATCCTCCATCCCCTAGATGAAAGCACTCATCCGCGGCCCTGCTCAAGTGCACTCTGTGCACCACCTTGAACTGGATCAAGCTGAGCCTAGCACAAGAGGAGGTGGAATTGAGCCTGTGAAAAGCCTCATTCCATACCCCCTCACATCAAAAACCAAACCCAGTTCACCCTCCCACTTTCTCTTTACTTCCTCTGACGAAGCCTGCTCCGGCGACAGGATCAGGCCATAGATATCTCAAATACTCCCCTCACCCAATACGGCCAAAGGCAGCACCCTATCAAGAGCGAGGGCGACGATGTCAAGAGAAATGGAGGAATCTCCTTGCGCCTATTTGCGTCTCTGGCCATCTCTTACTCGTAAAAAAACGATTCATCTTCACAGTTCACTTGCCTTGCTTGCCAGCAGCTAGAAAATGGAAGACGCTCTCCAACATGATTTGGCGCCAATAACATGTACATGTACAGGTTGACGTGCAAAGTGTGTGACCTGGTCACTGCTGCTGCTTCTAGATGGAAGACTGTACACAACCTCATGTAAAAGGTGGCAGCAGCCGCCATTCTCTAGCAGCAGTTGGACACTTTGCTTCGCCCCGAATGGAACCATGGCAGGAACACTGCAACCGATCACTCCGAGATCCACCTGCAGGTCGCAACCTGCACTTTGAAAAACCCTGAACTAGATATTGCTGTATATTAAATAAACCAGTCACTATGTAGCCTAGAAAATAGCTGTGTCTACAGTTAATGAGTTATCATATACTATATATTACTGTATATTAAATAACCCAGTCACTAAACAAGTAGTAAATTACCCCGTGTCTATAGTTAGCGAGTCATCATACACTATATCCTAAAATGTGCAGGTTCGGTGGATTGGATATGCTAAATTTCCCCTAGGTAGGGTTACGGGGATAGAGTGGGGGATTGGGCCTAGGTGGGATGCTCTTTGAGAGGGTCGGTGTAGACCTAATGGGCCAAATGGCCTCCTTCTGCACTATAGAGATTATATCATTCTATATGTTAATGCATATTAAATAATCTATTCAGTATATTGGTGGGAAAAAGCCCAGTGTCTATAGTTAATGAGTATTTATACACCATATGGTATTGTATATTAAATAATCCAGTCACTATACAAGTAGATAATTACCCAGGGCCTATATTAATGAGTCATTATACACTATATCATTGTATACATTACATAAAACAAAAAAGAGTGGCTAAGGTAAATATTGATCCTTTAGAGGTTGAGAAGGGAGTTTTAATAATGGGAGATGAGGAAATGGCTGAGGAACTGAACAGTTATTTTGGGTCGGTCTTCACAGTGGAAGACACAAATAACATGCCAGTGACTGATAGAAATGAGGCTCTGACAGGTGAGGACCTTGGGAGGATTGTTATCACTAAGGAGGTAGTGATGGGCAAGCTAATGGGGCTAAAGGTAGACAAGTCTCCTGGCCCTGATGGAATGCATCCCAGAGTGCTAAAAGAGATGGCTAGGGAAATTGTAAATGCACTAGTGATAATTTACCAAAATTCACTAGTCTCTGGGGTGGCCCCGGTGGATTGGAAATTAGCAAACGTGACACCACTGTTTAAAAGCGGAGGTAGGCAGAGAGCGGGTAATTATAGGCCAGTGAGCTTAACTTCAGTAGTAGGGAAGATGCTGAAATCTATCATCAAGGAAGAAATAGCAAGGCATCTGGATAGAAATAGTCCCATTGGGCAGACGCAGCATGGGTTCATAAAGAGCAGGTCGTGCCTAATTAATTTGGTGGAATTTTTTGAGGACATTACCAGTGCGGTAGATAACGGGGAGCCAATGGATGTGGTATATCTGGATTTCCAGAAAGCCTTTGACAAGGTGCCAAAGGCAGCACGGTAGCATGGTGGTTAGCATAAATGCTTCACAGCTCCAGGGTCCCAGGTTCGGTTCCCGGCTGGGTCACTCTCTGTGCGGAGTCTGCACGTCCTCCCCGTGTGTGCATGGGTTTCCTCCGGGTGCTCCGGTTTCCTCCCACAGTCCAAAGATGTGCGGGTTAGGTGGATTGGCCATGCTAAATTGCCCGTAGTGTCCTTAAAAGTAAGGTTGGGGGGGGTTGTTGGGTTACGGGTATAGGGTGGATACGTGGGTTTAAGTAGAGTGATCATTGCTCGGCACAACATCGAGGGCCGAAGGGCCTGTTCTGTGCTGTACTGTTCTATGTTCTATAAGATAAAGATGCATGGCATTAAGGGTAAAGTAGTATCATGGATAGAGGATTGGTTAATTAATAGAAAGCAAAGAGTGGGGATTAATGGGTGTTTCTCTGGTTGGAAATCAGTGGTGTCCCTCAGGGATCAGTGTTGGGCCCACAATTGTTCACAATTTACATAGATGATTGGAGTTGGGGACCAAGGGCAAAGTGTCCAAGTTTGCAGATGACACTAAGATGAGTGGTAAAGCGAAAAGTGCAGAGGATACTAGAAGTCTGCAGAGGGATTTGGATAGGTTAAGTGAATGGGTTAGGGTCTGGCAGATGGAATACAATGTTAACAAATGTGAGGTTATCCAGTTTGGTAGGAATAACAGCAAATGGGATTATTATTTAAATGATAAAATCTTAAAGCATGCTGCAGTGCAGAGAGACCTGGGTGTGCTAGTGCATAAGTCGCAAAAAGTTGGTTTACAGGTGCAACAGGTGATTAAGAAGGCGAATGGAATTTTGTCCTTCATTGCTAGAGGGATGGAGTTGAAGACGAGGGAGGTTATGCTGCAATTGTATAAGGTGTTAGTGAGGCCACACTTGGAGTATTGTGTTCAATTTTGGTCTCCTTACTTGAGAAAGGACGTACTGGCACTGGAGGGTGTGCAGAGGAGATTTACTAGGTTAATCCCAGAGCTGGAAGGGTTGGATTACGAGGAGAGGTTGAGTAGACTGGGACTGTACTCTTTGGAATTTAGAAGGATGAGGGGGGATCATATAGAAACATATAAAATTCTGAAGGGAATAGCTAGGATAGATGCGGGCAGGTTGTTTCCACTGGCGGGTGAAAGCTGAACTAGGGGGCATAGCCTCAAAATAAGGGGAAGTAGATTTAGGACTGAGTTTAGGAGGAACTTCTTCACCCAAAGGGTTGTGAATCTATGGAATTCCTTGCCCAGTGAAGCAGTAGAGGCTCCTTCATTGAATGTTTCTAAGTTAAAGATAGATAGTTTTTTGAAGAATAAAGGGATTAAGGGTTCTGGTGTTCGGGCCGGAAAGTGGAGCTGAGTCCACAAAAGATCAGCCATGATCTCACTGAATGGTGGAGCAGGCTCGAGGGGCCAGGTGGCCTACTCCTGCTCCTAGTTCTTATGTTCTTATACTGAATAACCCGGTCACTATATAAGTAGACAACTACCCAGGGTCTATATTAATGAGTCATGATACACTATATATTATTATATATTAGTTTACAGTATATTTCACTGTATATTAAATAACGTAGCCACCATATTATACAGAAAATAGCCCAGTTTCAAAAGTTACTGAGTCATTATACATTATATATTACTGTATATAAATAACCCTGTTACTATATAGTGTAGAAAATTACCCTGTCTATATAGTTAACAAGTCATTATACATCATACATATTACTGTATATCAAACAGCCCAATCACTGTATAACTATATAATACTGACTATTATATATCACAGCCATTACATAGTGCGGAAAATTGCCCAGTGTATTTATTTGTGAAAGAACACTACTGAATTATGTTTAATAAACTCAGGTACTGATGTTTTCATGTGTTTAAGTTTTATTTAGATGCTCAACACTAAAGTGTATTTAGTGAACATGTCAGTCATTCTTTATGCATGTAATAGTTACGACTCAAAAGCAATGCAATTTAATGTTCTGATCAGGCTAATTTCAGTGATCATGAGGTTTGTCTTGTGACACAGTATTAAAACATTACTCTCAGTCTTCTCCCATTCAAATTTTAGTTTGAAGAAAACTAAGAAAATCTGAATGTTGAGCATCTAAATAAAACTTAAACACATGAAAACATCAGTACCTAAGTTTATTAAACATAATTCAGTAGTGTTCTTTCACAAACCATATTCAAAGCTAATACTTCTCATTTCCAACATCTGAAATCTCCAGGAATTGAAAAATCACAGCACACAGTTGGCACTTTCCTTTTCTAAGTATGTGGTATCCTGTTACTTTCATTTAATCAATTTTATGGAAGCCAAAATCCAAGCCTCTAAAATGACATGCAATTTTACAAATAGAACACCGCTCACTTAAACAATTGGTGAATCTGACTAAATAATGCACACCACTGTATCATTGGTTGTGTGGTCAGGTCAGTGCATTCCTAAACTATGGTATCATACCAGGCCCATGTAGTATTCTCTATGTAACCGTTCAACAACAACATGTATTTGCATAGTGTCTTTGTACGTGGAAACTACCCCAAAGCAATTCACAGAAAGATTATTGGACAGAAAATGACATCAAGCCGCATGCTCAGGTATTAGGACAGGTTGACCAAAAGCTTGAACAAAGTGGCAAATTTTAAGGAACATCTGAACTATTCTTCTTTGTATAACTCATCACTAAACATTTGCTGTTATAGTTTCCATTCATTCGCCTGTTATCTGATATCTTCTGATAGATGACAGTAGCTCAGTTCGTAACATTCTTGCCTCTGAGTCACAAAGGTTGTGGGTTCCAGTCCCACTCAGATGTGAACACAAAAGTCTTGGTTAATAACCCAATGCAGCACTGGGTTGGATGCTGCATGGTTAGAAGTTTTTCAGATTAGATGTTTAACGGAGGCCTGCTCTATTCGCTTGGCTGGATGTAAAAGATACTGTAATGAACTCCAATTGGCTTTATTGGTTGGCCAATTGGAGTATGAGCTCCCTCAATGATAGCTCATTGAGGGGGCCCATATAATCACCTGTGTAGGCTTTGTGAGCAGTCTTAAGTTGACTGGACTGCTAGCAGCACTGTTTGTAGCTGCTCCTGTAATATCGTTATTGTAAATAAATATTGGTGTGGTGACGGAACTCCTGCCTCCCGTGGATTACTACAGTGGCGACGAGGTAAACTACGAATTTTGCGGAGACCAGCTGCCGCACTCGGAGGGTAAGCCTTGCCATTTTTAAAAAATGCCGTTTTTTGGGAGGTTAGAGGCATTCGACCCGGCTATTGAGGACTGGTCCCAGTATGTGAAGAGAATCTGCTACTTCTTCCGGGCAAATGATATACTGACGGTCGAAAGGAGACGGCTTATCCTGCTGTCGGCGTGCGGACCCTCCGCTTTCGCCATTATACGTAGTCTGACTTATCCCGATGCGCCGGACACGAAAACCTTCCAAGAAGTAACGGAATTGGTGAAAGGGCACTACGACCCAAAACCACCCCTCATTTTGTGTAGGTACAGATTCTACACAGCGAAGCGGGAAGACAGATAGTCAGTCACAAATTTCTTGACCCGCCTGAGAAGGCTGGCGGAAAAATGTGAGGTCGGCCCGACGCTAAATGAAATGCTTCGGGACCGGTTAGTGTGTGGTATAAATGACCTCACAATACAGAAACGCCTGTTGGCGGAAATGGAGCTAGACTGCAGGCAGGCGTTACAGCTCGCACTGTCCCTAGAAAAGGCAGCAAGGGGGCGCAGGAACTACAGGGCACGCCAATGGAGATAGATACCTGTGAGAGGGACTACCACAACGGGTCCTGCTACCAGATAGCCGTTCTCAGAAAAAACCTGAGGAATAGAGGGAAAAAGGAAAACCCCAGAACTGCCCCCAAGTCTGCCAGGACTAACTGGAGACAGAGGGAAGTACCGGCTGAGGCTCCCCCAACAGAGAAGGACCGTTTCTGGCACCAGACAGAGTGGGGTAACAGCGACAGAAACCCTAGAAGGAGGTGGCAAAAGAGGAATAGCAGGTGGGGACCCAGGGAAGTACACAACCTAGACGCCCCATCCTCCTCCGAAGGGGAACAATTATATAATATTACAACGAAGAAAGCAGAACCCATTAGGATTACCCCACGGGTGAACGGACGGCCGACAATAATGGAAATAGACACGGGTGCGGCCGTATCAGTAATGGGAGTGGCAGCATTTAGAAAAATCAAAGATGGACTCCAGCCACTAACCCTAACAAAAACATCGACGAAACTTAAAACCTACACGGGGCAACCCCTGGAAGTTCTAGGCACGACTCATGTACCTGTGGAATATGAGAAACAATTGCTCAGATTACCGTTGACGATAGTAGAGGGCTGAGCTTAATTGGACGGAAATGGCTGAAAGACCTGAAATTAGATTGGATGAAAATTTTCCAGAGTGGAAGCGGGCAGCTGAGTGGAGTACTCCAAAAATACCCGAAGGTCTTCCAGGAAGGTTTGGGGGAAATCATAGGCGCCAAAGCAACTTTGCACGTGGACCCAGAAGCCCTTCCGAAATTTTGTAAGGCCAGGCCGGTACCTTTTGCATTAAGGAAGAAAGTAGATGACGAAATAGAAAGGTTACGGCGCGACGGCATTATCAGACCAGTACAGTTCTCGGAATGGGCAGCGCCGGTGGTACCAATTTTGAAGCCAGACGGCTCGATACGTCTCTGTGGAGATTTCAAACAGACGGTAAACAAATACGCACTGCTGGACAAATACCCAATCCCGAAAATAGACGACCTATATGCCAAATTGGCAGGTGGGCTTTTGTTTACGAAACTAGACATGAGCCACGCCTACCCGCAGTTAAAACTGGACAAGGGCTCCCAGAAGTTTGCTACGATCAACACCCTGAAGGGCCTTTTTCGTTATACTAGGCTACCTTTTGGAGAGTCATCAGCCTGAGCTATATTCCAGCATACGATGGAAAATATTCTGCAGGGACTACCGCAGGCGGCGATTTATTTGGACGATGTCTTAATCACGGGTAGGACAAACAGGGAACACTTAAGGAACCTGGATGAAGTGCTCAGGCATTTCGCAAAGGCAGGCGTACGGCTAAAAAGGGAAAAATGTGTTTTTCTGGCCCCACAAGTGACGTACCTGGGATATAAAGTAGACTGGCGGCATATAGATACGTTCTGGAGCACAGACCGGGAACGCGAGTAGCACATGCAGATGCTTTGAGCAGACTTCCCCTCCCGGACACTCTGCCGCAAATACCAAAAGTAGAGGAGACAGTAATGACTCTAAATTTTTTGGACACCCTACCAGTAGACGCACAACATATTCGGTTGTGGACGCAAAAAGACCCAGTTTTAGCCAAGATGAAGCATTTACTGCTAACAGGGGAACTGGAAAGACCAGTGGAGCCCCAGATCCACCGACCAAATAACCGTAGAAGACGGTATCCTATTATGGGGAGCCCGGGTAATCGTCCCAGCACAGGGCCGTCAGGCAATCTTAACTGAGTTACATCACGGACACCCAGGGGTGTCTAAAATGAAGATGCTAGCTCGAAGCTACGTTTGATGGCCAGGTTTGGACACAGACATAGCAGCCTTGGTACGTCAGTGCCAGGAGTGCCAACAGGGGCGCCATTGCACCCGTGGGAATGGCCAGGCAGACCGTGGACCCGCCTGCATATTGACCACGCCGGACCTTTCATGGGCTCAATGTTTTTGGTGATAGTGGACGCCCACTCCAAATGGTTGGACGTCCACCGGGTAAACACGGCAAGCACAGCATCGACAATTGAAAAGCTCAGGGCCTCGTTTGCAACACATGGACTTCCGGAGGTATTGGTGTCGGACAACGGAACTGCATTCACAAGTGGGGAATTTGGAAAATTCCTGAAGGAAAACGGAAGTCCGTCACATCAAAACGGCCCCTTACCATCCAGCGACCAATGGCCTGGCAGAGAGAGCGGTCCAGACACTCAAAGCGGGACTCAAGAAGCAGCCGGCAGCGTCAATAGACACATAGCTCTCCCGCTGGCTGTTTGATTACAGGACCACACCGCATTCCACAACGGGCATACCGCCTGCTGAACTCTTAATGGGAAGGTGGCTGCGAACGAGGCTGAGTCTCCTTTTCCCAAATTTAACGGGGAAAGTGGAGAAACAGCAGGAGGGCATGATAATAGTCAGCAGCAGAGACATTTCCAGATGGGGGCACCGGTTTGGGTCAATAATTATGGGAATGGACCAACGTGGGTCAAAGGCACGGTAGAGTCCCAAACAGGGCCCATATCCTATGAGGTTTCAATAGGAAGGTGCTGAAGAAACACCTAGACCAAATAAGGGCAGCGGAACCACACCTGGAGGCAGGCGAAGCAGGACCGCCTCAAGCTGGGATAGCCCAGACGGAAAGGATACCCACACCCCAGCCCCGAGCAATTTCTCCAGACCCCGTCATCCAGTCATCAGAGTCGGAGATGGACACCTCTCCCCGAGGAGGAGGAAGAACAACTTCCAAGGAGGTCGTCAAGGAAAAGACGGGCACCTATAAGGTACACCCCGCCCACTTCAGAGAATGACCCGGCGGACGACACAGAGGTGACAGACCCAGACATGAGGAGCAGGAAGAAGCTCAGAGGAATGCCAGCTGGCAGGAATTCCTCGGACCTTGGGGGGGGGGGGGGAGGGGTGTAATGAACTCCAATTGGCTTTATTGGTTGGCCAATTGGAGTATGAGCTCCCTCAATGATAGCTCATTGAGGGGGCCCATATAATCACCTGTGTAGGCTTTGTGAGCAGTCTTAAGTTGACTGGACTGCTAGCAGCACTGTTTGTAGCTGCTCCTGTAATATCGTTATTGTAAATAAATATTGGTGTGGTGACGGAACTCCTGCCTCCCGTGGATTACTACAGATACCATGGCACAACTTTGAAGAAAAGCAGTGGAGTTATCCCTGCTGTCCAGGTCAATATTTATCCCTCAACCAACATCACCATACACAGAGTTTCTGATCATTATCCCTCCAGTATGCGGAAGTTGCTGTGAGCAAATTGGCCACCATATTTCCTATCTTGCAACAGTCTATCCATTTATGTAAATGCATAACAATTTATATATACCTGTCCTGATAAACTCACTCACTCCTGTATAGATATTGTTCTCAATATAACTCATTGCTGTGGATGTGTTAACAGCCTGTGCAATTCACTGCATTAGCTTTGTTCCTGTCTACATCCATGCAACTCCATCCGATAAAGAGTAATATATTAATAACTCTCCCTCGCTGTTTGTACTGAATTATACTGACCACCTGTTCCTTAGTTCAAGCATCACTTTGTAGCAGCGTTCCAACAAAAAGTAACATGTGTGAGGGGATGAGCTTAATAATAGAATTTTATCAGGAAGCAGTCACATATCTTTATCACTCAAACACTCACTTCACACACCCAGGACACACATTATGCACATACTTGACACATACGAAACACAAACATTTTATACACATACTTTACACACACGTTAGACAAACACTTTACACAAAAACGTTATACAAATACTTCACAGAACGTTTTATACACATTTACTTTACATGTATACTTTAAAATCACTTTATACAAATCTTTTGCACGGACACTTTATACACATACATCTCACATATACTTTACAAATACTTTATACAACTACTTTCCGCACAAAAACACTTTCCCCACACACTTCCTCTCCCAGCCCCCTCTCTCTGGGAGGGATCCTGTGCTCAGGGTCAGACAGTCGGTTCTGGATGTGATTTGGGGGGGGGGGGGGGGGGGGGCGGTTTCTGGGCCAGGGCCCAGGCAGCAGCGGCCCGGCTGGACCAGCTCTTCCCGAGCTCAGCTGCTCTCTCCCGGGGAGATGCCCAGGCCGCAGGGCGGGGGCCGAAGACACGGCAGGCGAGTCCCGAAGTGACAGCTCCCCGGCCCGACCACCACCCCCCCGGACTGCCCCGGGCCCCGGACACCCAGCCCCCACTCCCCCGGCCCCCCACACTCACCCACGGCGGCGATCAGCAGGCAGAGCGGCCACATGCTCCCCACACTCGGCGCTGCTCCGGCACAAACTTTCCCGGGAACTCCGGCTGGGATCAAGGATCCAACATCACCCAGCCGGATCCCAGTGCCAGAAACCAACAGGCACCGCGGCTCAGCCCAGAAACAAAGTTAATGTGGAAGAAAGGATCATAGAGAGAGTGGGAGAGGGTGTAGGGAGAGTGGGACAGGGGGTAGAGAGAGAGTGACAGGGGATAAAGAGAGATAGCGAAAGGCATAGAGAGAGTGACAGGGTAGAGAGAGAGTGACAGGGAATCGAGGGAGAGAGAGAATGACGGGGATAGATTGAGATAGAGTGACAGGATAGAGAGAGAGAGAGTGACAGAGAATAGAGAGAGTGACGGGATAGTTTGAGAGAGTGACAGGATAGAGAGAGGGAGTGACGGGATAGATTGAGAGAGAAAGTGACAGAGGAGAGAGAGAGTGACAGAGGATAGAGAGAGGGAGAGTGACAGGGGATAGATTGAGATAGAGAGAGAGTGACAGGTAGAGAGAGAGAGAGAGAGTAACGGGATAGATTGAGCGAGTGATGGGATAGATTGAGAGAGAGTGACAGGATAGATTGAGAGAGAGTGACAGGATAGAGAGAGAGAGTGATGGGATAGATTGAGAGAGAGTGACTGGATAGATTGAGAGAGAGTGACAGGATAGAGAGTGACGGGATAGATTGAGAGAGAGTGACAGGATAGAGAGAGAGAGTAACGGGATAGACAGAGAGAGTGACGGATAGACAGAGTGACAGGATAGACAGAGAGAGTGATAGGATAGAGAGAGGGAGTGACGGGATAGATTGAGAGAGAGTGACAGAGGATAGAGAGAGGGTGAGTGACAGGATAGATTGAGAGAGAGTGACAGAAGATAGAGAGAGTGACGGGATAGATTGAGAGAGAGTGATAGGAGAGAGAGAGTGACGGGATAGGTTGAGAGAGAGAGAGAGTGACAGGTGATAGAGAGAAAGATTAAGATACGGCATAGATAGAGTGACGGGGTAGAGGGAGAGTGACAGGGAATCGAGGGAGAGCGTGACAGGGATAGATTGAGATAGAGTGACAGGGGATAGAGAGAGAGAGTGACGGTGTAGAGAGAGTGGGATAGGGGATAGAGAGAGATTGACGGATAGAGAGTGAAAAGATAGAGAGAGTGGGACAGGGGCTAGAGAGTGATTGACAGGGGATAGAGAGAGTGGAACAGGGATAGAGAGAGTGGGACAGGGGTAGAGAGAGCTTGACAGGGGATAGAGAGAGAGTGACGGGATGGAGAGAGAGAATGACGGGATAGAGAGAGCGGGACAGAGATAGAGAGAGTTGGACAGGGGACAGAGACAGAGTGACGGGATAGAGAGCGTGGGACAGGGATAGAGAGAGAGAGAGTGACGGGGATAGAGAGAGAGTGATAGGGGATAGAGAGAGAGAGACTAGGACAGGGATGGAGAGAGTGGACAGGGGATAGAGAGAGTGATAGGGGAGAGAGAGAGTAGGACAGGGATGGAGAGAGTGGACAGGGGATAGAGAGAGAGAGTGACGGGGATAGAGAGAGAGAAAGAGAGTGGCAGGGATAGAGAATGGGACAGAGGATGGAGAGAGTGACAGGGGATAGAGAGAGAGTGACGGGGATAGAGAGAGTGACGGAATAGAGGCAGAGCGACAGGGGATCGAGATAGAGAGATGGATTAGAGAGTGTGGGACAGGGGATACAGAGAGCATGATGGGATAGAGAGAGAGAGACGGGTAGAGAAAGAGTGACCGGGGAGAGAGAGAGGAGGGGTGGAACAGGGGAATGAGAGAGCGAGAGAAAGGGTGGACATAGGGGAATGGGGACAGAGAGAGAGTGACAGGGGATAGGGAGAGGCAGTGGGACAGGTGTAGAGAGAGGAGGACGGGGATAGAGAGAAAGAGAGGCGGGATAGAGAAAGAAAGGGGCAAGGGATAGAGAGAGAGATGGGATAGAGAGAGAAGGGGAATATAGAAAGATAGGGTCAGTGGATAGAGAGAGGAGGACAGGGGTTGGAAAGGGGGCAGGGGATAGGGAATTGGACAGGACAGAGAGAGAGAGATGGGATAGAGAGAGGAACAGGGGTTAGAGAGAGAGATATAGATATGGGATAGAGAGAGAGAGATGGGATAGCGAGAGAGATGGGATAGGGAGAGAGCCAGGAAGTAGAGAGGGACAGGGGATAGAGAGAGAGAGCGATGGGATAGAGAGAGGGCCAGGGGATAGTGAGAGAGATGGGATAGAGAGAGAGACAGGGGGTAGAGAGAGATGTGATAGAAAGAGAGAGAGAGAGATGGGATAGAGAGAGGGCCAGGGGATAGAGAGAGAGACAGGGGGTAGAGAGAGAGATGGGATAGAGAGAGGGCCAGGGGATAAAGAGGGAGACAGATGGGATAGAGAGAGGGACAGGGGATAGAGAGAGAGAGAGAGATGGGATCGAGAGTGGGCCAGGGGATAGAGAGATGGGATAGAGAGAGAGACGGGGTAGAGAGAGAGATGGGATAGAGAGAGGGCTAGGGGATAAAGAGGGAGAGAGATGGGATAGAGAGAGGGACAGGGGATAGAGAGAGAGAGAGGGACAGGGGATAGAGAGAGAGATGGGATAGAGAGAGGGCCAGGGGATAGAGAGAGAGAGAGGGGGTAGAGAGAGAGATGGGATAGAGAGAGGAACAGGGGTTAGAGAGAGATATATATATATGGGATAGAGAGAGGGCCAGGAAGTAGAGAGGGACAGGAGATAGAGAGAGAGAGATGGGATAGAGAGAGGGCCAGGGGATAGAGAGAGAGATGGGATAGAGAGGGAGATGGGATAGAGAGAGAGATGTGATAGAGAGAGTGAGAGGTGGGATAGAGAGAGGGACGGGATAAAGAGGTAGAGCAATGGGATAGAGAGAGGGATGGGATAGAGAGAGAGAGAGATGGGATAGAGAGGGAGATGGGATAGAGAGAGAGATGTGATAGAGTGAGAGGTGGGATAGAGAGAGGGCCAGGGGATAAAGAGGTAGAGCGATGGGATAGAGAGAGGGACGGGATAGAGAGAGAGAGAGATGGGATAGAGAGAGAGATGGGATAGAGAGAGAAATGGGATCGAGAGAGAGATGGGACAGAGAGAGAGATCGGATAGAGTGAGAGGTGGGATAGAGAGAGGGACAGGGGATAGAGAGAGAGATGGAATAGAGAGAGGGCCGGGGGTAGAGAGAGAGACAGATGGGATTGAGAGAGAGAGATGGGATAGAGAGAGGGAGAGAGATGGGATAGAGAGAGGGACGGGGGATAGAGAGAGGGCCAGGAGATAGAGAGAGAGAGATGGGATAGAGAGAGAGAGAGAGATGGGCTAGAGAGAGGGCCAGGGGATAAAGAGAGAGAGATGGGATAGAGAGAGGGACAGGGGATAGGGAGAGAGAGAGGGACAGGGGATAGGGAGAGAGAGAGGGACAGGGGATAGGGAGAGAGAGAGATGGGATAGAGAGAGGGACAGGGGATAGAGAGAGAGAGAGAGATGATGGGATAGAGAGAAGGCCAGGGGATAAAGAGAGAGAGAGATGGGATAGAGAGAGAGACAGGGGATAGGGAGAGAGAGAGAGAGATGGGATAGAAAGAGGGCCGGGGTCGAGAGGGACAGGGGGTAGAGAGAGAGAGATGAGATAGAGAGAGAGTGACGGGATAGATTGAGAGAGAGTGACAGGATAGAGAGAGAGAGAGAGTGACGGGATAGATTGAGAGAGAGTGACAGGATAGAGAGAGAATGACGGGATAGATTGAGAGAGTGACAGGATAGAGAGAGAGTGACGGGATAGATTGAGAGAGAGTGACAGGATAGAGAGAGAGTGACGGGATAGATTGAGAGAGAGTGACAGGATAGAGAGAGAGTGACGGGATAGATTGAGAGAGAGTGACAGGATAGAGAGAGGGAGAGTGACAGGATAGAGAGAGAGTGACGGGATAGATTGAGAGGGAGTGACAGGATAGAGAGAGGGAGAGTGACGGGATAGATTGAGAGAGTGACAGGATAGACAGAGAGAGTGACAGGATAGACAGAAAGAGTGACAGAATAGACTGAGAGAGTGACAGGATAGATTGAGAGAGAGTGACAGGATAGATTGAGAGAGAGTGACAGGATAGATTGAGAGAGAGTGACAGGATAGAGAGAGAGAGTGACAGGATAGACAGAGAGTGACAGGATAGATTGAGAGAGAGTCACAGGATAGAGAGAGGGAGTGACGGGATAGATTGAGAGAGAGTGACAGGATAGAGAGAGGGAGTGACAGGATAGATTGAGAGAGACTGACAGAGGATAGAGAGAGGGAGAGTGACGGCATAGATTGAGATAGAGTGAGAGAGTGACAGGATAGAGAGAGAGAGTGACAGGATAGATTGAGAGAGAGTGACAGAGGATAGAGAGAGGGAGAGTGACGGGATAGATTGAGAGAGAGTGATAGGAGAGAGAGAGTGACGGGATAGATTGAGAGAGAGTGATAGGAGAGAGAGAGTGACGGGATAGATTGAGAGAGAGTGACAGGATAGAGAGAGAGAGTGACGGGATAGATTGAGAGGGAGTGACAGGATAGAGAGAGGGAGAGTGACTGGATAGATTGAGAGAGTGACAGGATAGACAGAGAGAGTGACAGGATAGACAGAGAGAGTGACAGAATAGACTGAGAGAGTGACAGGATAGATTGAGAGAGAGTGACAGGATAGATTGAGAGAGAGTGACAGGATAGATTGGGAGAGAGTGACAGGATAGATTGAGAGAGAGTGACAGGATAGAGAGAGAGAGAGTGACAGGATAGACAGAGAGTGACAGGATAGATTGAGAGAGAGTCACAGGATAGAGAGAGGGAGTGACGGGATAGATTGAGAGAGATTGACAGGATAGAGAGAGAGTGACGGGATAGATTGAGAGGGAGTGACAGGATAGAGAGAGGGAGAGTGACGGGATAGATTGAGAGAGTGACAGGATAGACAGAGAGAGTGACAGGATAGACAGAAAGAGTGACAGAATAGACTGAGAGGGTGACAGGATAGATTGAGAGAGAGTGACAGGATAGATTGAGAGAGAGTGACAGGATAGATTGAGAGAGAGTGACAGGATAGAGAGAGAGAGTGACAGGATAGACAGAGAGTGACAGGATAGATTGAGAGAGAGTCACAGGATAGAGAGAGGGAGTGACGGGATAGATTGAGAGAGAGTGACAGGATAGAGAGAGGGAGTGACAGGATAGATTGAGAGAGACTGACAGAGGATAGAGAGAGGGAGAGTGACGGCATAGATTGAGATAGAGTGAGAGAGTGACAGGATAGAGAGAGAGAGTGACAGGATAGATTGAGAGAGAGTGACAGAGGATAGAGAGAGGGACAGTGACGGGATAGATTGAGAGAGAGTGATAGGAGAGAGAGAGTGACGGGATAGATTGAGAGAGAGTGATAGGAGAGAGAGAGTGACGGGATAGATTGAGAGAGAGTGACAGGTGATAGAGAGAAAGATTAAGATAGGGCATAGATAGAGTGACGGGGTAGAGAGAGAGTGACAGGGAATCGAGGGAGAGCGTGACAGGGATAGATTGAGATAGAGTGACGGGATAGAGAGAGAGAGTGACGGTGTAGAGAGAGTGGGATAGGGGATAGAGAGAGATTGACAGGGATAGAGAGAGTGAAAGGATAGAGAGAGTGGGACGGAGGCTAGAGAGAGATTGACAGGGATAGAGAGAGAGAGAGAGTGAGATGGAACATAGAACAGTACAGCACAGAACAGGCCCTTCGGCCCTCGATGTTGTGCCGAGCAATGATCACCCTACTCAAACCCACGTATCCACCCTATACCCGTAACCCAACAACCCCCCTTAACCTTACTTTTTTTTAGGAAACTACAGGCAATTTAGCATGGCCAATCCACCTAACCCGCACATCTTTGGACTGTGGGAGGAAACCGAAGCACCCGGAGGAAACCCACGCACACACGGGGAGGACGTGCAGACTCCGCACAGACAGTGACCCAGCCGGGATTCGAACCTGGGACCCTGGAGCTGTGAAGCATTTATGCTAACCACCATGCTACCGTGCTGAGATGGGATAGAGAGAGAGAGATGGGATAGAGAGAGGGCCAGGGGATAAAGAGAGAGAGATGGGATAGAGAGGGCCAGGGGATAAAGAGAGAGAGATGGGATAGAGAGAGGGACAGGGGATAAAGAGAGAGAGATTGGATAGAGAGGGCCAGGGGATAAAGAGAGAGAGATGGGATAGAGAGAGTGACAGTGGATAGAGAGAGAGAGAGAGAGAGATGGGATAGAGAGTGGGCCGGGGGTCGAGAGGGACAGGGGGTAGAGAGAGAGAGATGGGATAGAAAGAGGGCTAGGGGATGAAGAAAGAGAGAGATTGAATAGAGAGAGAGACAGGGGATAGGGAGAGAGAGAGATGGGATAGAGAGAGAGATGGGATAGAGAGAGGGACAGGGGATAGAGAGAGAGAGAGAGATGGGATAGAGAGAAGGCCAAGGGATAAAGAGAGAGAGAGATGGGATAGAGAGAGGGCCGGGGTCGAAAGGGACAGGAGGTAGAGAGAGATGGGATAGAGAGAGAGAGATAGGATAGAGAGAGAGGGAGATGCGGGAGTGAGAGAGAGATGGCATAGAGACAGGGGCAGGGGATAAAGAGAGAGACGGGTAGAGAGAGAGAGATGCGATGGAGAGAGAGATAGGGGCAAGAGAGTGAGAGGGATGGGTCAGAGAGGGACGGGATAGAGAGGGGCAGAGGGTAGAGAGGGGCAGGGGGTAGAGAGAGAAAGGGGCAGGGAATAGAAAGAAAAAGGGACATTTGATAGAGACGGGATAGAGAGATAAAGGGATGGGATAGAGAGACGGAGACGGGGGATAGAGAAAGGGGGATGGGGACAGGATAGAGAGAGAGAGTCAACAGTGAATAGAGAGAGAGAGGGGGGTAAGGGTTGTGAGATGGGATAAAGAAAGAGACGGGATAGAAAGAGAGTCAGGGATAGAGAGGGAGGATAGAGAGATAAATAGGTGGACAGGAGATAGAGAGAGAGAAAAGGGATAGAGAGAGAGAGGGACGGGATAGAGAGAGTGGAGAGGGGATTGTGAGAGAGGGATTGGAGAGAGAGGGGGACGGGATGGAGAGAAAGAGGGACGGGAGAGAGAGATGCGGACAGGAGATTGAGAGGGAGGGACAGGGGATAAAGAGAGGAGAGAGGGACAGGGGACATACAGAGAAAGGGAGATAGAGTGTGGGACAGGGAAAAGAGAGTGGAGAGGGGATAGTGATAAAGAGAGAGACAGGGGTTGGGGAGAGAGAAACGGACAGGGTCCAGAGAGAAAGAGGGGCGGGATAGAGAGAGAGAGACAGGGGATGGAGAGACAGCAAGAGTCGGGATAGAGAGAGATAGAAACTGGGGATAGAGAGATAGATTGGGGATATAGAGAAGGAAGGACAGGAATAGAGAGAGAGGGGGACGGGGATAGATAGTGAGGGACAGGGGATAGAGGAAGAAACAAGGAATAGAGAGGGAGGAAGAGGGGGATGGGATAGAGAGAGAGTGTGTGACAGGGGATAGAGGGGCAGCTGGGAACAGAGAGTGAGACTGGTCTGTTGAATATGCTTTGTTTTAACATTTGGAATGGTATTGAATTTTGGACACATTCCCTGCTGAATTTTGTTACGGCTACAAGTTCACATCTTCAAGTTCAAGAAATCACATGTTTTCAGCTAGCTGACCAGTGCGACACCTGATGAGAGAAGAGTTATTTTCTTTATTTGATTCAAAGGAAAAACTGCTGTTGCCAGAATTTAAGATTCTTCTCATTGGTTACAGGCTCCACAGGCACGGGCAACACAAGCTACACCAAGGCTAGGAACAAGAGCCACGACCAATGGGGAAGGTGACACTGAGGCCGGACTGAAGGTAGGAAGGACCCAATGGGAAGGGGAAGATGGAGGTACATCCGGGACAGGAGGGACAGGAGGGTGGGGACAGGATGAACAGGGAGGGGTGAGACAGAGGCAGGACTTGCGAGGGTTGGCAGGGCGGGAAGGACAACAGGGCAAGCGCGAAAGACTGGCCGGGGTGCACATTAAAGAAACTGTCAGGGGACTGGTGGGAGAGTGCCTGGGGAATGAGGTCACACTGTCAGGGGCATTTTAGAGGGCTCCGGATGGCACATATGTCTTTGTCTCGATCTTGGGTGGGGGACGGTTTCTCTGGCCAAGATGATCATACAGTGAATTGTGTGACAGGAGCAGTCCATAGTTCATTGGTTTTTGTCCTAGGGGTTTGATGTATTGTATTGTGACTCAGAGTCACATTCGGGGGGGCATTTGAATCCGGTACAGTGGCAGCTCCAATGTCATGGATGGTCCCTTGGGGGTTCTGTGATGAATGTAAAAATCTCAGATATATTGGGCGAGATTCTCCGGACTCACGACGGGTCGGAGAATAGCGGGCGTCGGAAATTTTTACGGCGACGCTGTTCCGACGCCCTCCCGCTATTCTCCGAACCCCGCAAATTGTCGGAGTCGCGTTTCCCGACAAACGCCTCCTTCCCGCCCCTGACACGACCAGAATCGCCACTGTGAGCCCCCCCGCTATTCACCGGCCCGGATGGGCCGAAGTCCCGACGTCATGGCGCCCTGTTTGGACGTCGTGAAACACACCTGCTTTTTAAATTCGTCAACCAGTCGGCCTGGCTGACGACTGCTTGGAGGAGGTCAGGGCACCACTCTGCGCACCGCTCAGCGCACCGCTCAGCGCACCGCTCGAGTCTGGCCACAACGGGGAAGGCATCCCTGGGAACGGGAGGGGGTCCAGAACGGGGGCGGTGGGGGGGACGGAGGGGGCAGTGGGGGAGACGGAGGGGGCAGTGGGGGAGACGGAGGGGGCAGTGGGGGAGACGGAGGGGGCAGTGGGGGAGACGGAGGGGGCAGTGGGGGAGACGGAGGGGGCAGTGGGGGAGACGGAGGGGGCAGTGGGGGAGACGGAGGGGGCAGTGGGGGAGACGGAGGATGCAGTGGGGGAGACGGAGGAGGCAGTGGGGGAGACGGAGGGGGCAGTGGGGGAGACGGGGGAGGCAGTGGGGGGCGACGGAGGGGGGGGGGGTTTAGGTAGAGAGTGAGCCGTCCAACCCCGTAACAAAATGTCTGCCACCATGCCATGGTGTGCAGGTGACGAGGACACGGCCGCTGGTTCCCCTGTGGCTTCCGGCCACAGGCCACTGACGCACCCGTGAGGAGGACATAGTTTACTGGCCGTTGGATGCAGGAAGTGACCAGGGGTTAGGCTGACCGCGTGTCAGCAGCGCGACCAGGCCACCGGGACACACAGGTATCCCGTGGCAGGAGGCTGCCGAGGTGTCGACTAACGTCCGTCTAACATGTCCCGTTTCTCCGCCCCCCACCACCCTTCTGTAGGTTAGCACGATGCATGGGAACAGAACGGCTATGTTCTGCGCAGTGGTTGGGGCCGCTCTACTGGATTTGGAGATGCAGCAGCATCCACACCCACAACCCGCAGTGGCTGCAGGGCCAGCTGCAGCAGCAGAGGGAAGGGCCGAGGAGTTGCCAGTCGTCGAGCAGCATGGGGGGGGGGGGAGGAGGAGGAGGAGGAGGAAGAGGAAGAGGAGAGAGTGAGGGTGCAGCCACGGCGTCAGAGGCGACGACCAAAGCCGAGGGTGTACCGTGTCCGGGTCTCTTTCCTAACAATGACGGACATCACCTGCAGGAGAAGACTCCGGCTGAGTAGGCAGACGGTGATACATATCTGCGAACTCCTGTCGCACCTCGCCCCACGTGGAACGGGGGGAGGACACGCGATCCCGGTAGCCATCAAGGTGACGGTCGCTCTGAACTTCTATGCTACCGGCTCCTTCCAGTCTCCGAGCGGGGACGTCTCTGGGATCTCCCAGTCATCGGTGCACAGGTGCATCCGGGATGTGACCGACGCCCTCTATGCCATCGCCGATCGCTACATCACCTTTCCCGAGGACCGAGCAAGTCAAGACTCACGAGCCCGTGGATTTGCCAGTGTGGCCGGGATACCGAGGGTTCAGGGGTCAATCGACTGTGTTCACGTCCCCATGCGCCCGCCTGCTGTGGACAGGGACGTGTTCACAAACAGGAGGGGGACATACTCCATTAATGTCCAGGTGGTATGCGACCCCCACATGAGGTTCATGAATGTCTGTGCAAGGTTCCCAGGGAGTGTGCATGACTCCTACATACTGGCGCAGTCGTTCATCCCTGCGATGTTTGAGGGACGTCCCCCCCGGCTGAGGGGCTGGTTGCTAGGTGACAGGGGTTATCCGCTGAGGTCTTGGCTGATGACGCCGATACGGAGGCCTCAGACCAATGCGGAAACACGATACAACGAGGCCCATGCAGCAACCAGGGGTGTGGTGGAGCGCTGCCTTGGCCTCCTGAAGATGAGATTCAGGTGCCTGGACCGCTCCGGAGGGGCCCTGCAGTACCAGGCCGACAGGGTCGCTCGCATTGTAGTGGTCTGCTGTGCGCTGCACAACATCGCGATGCAGAGGGGAGATGACCTGTTGCAGGAGGCGGAGGGAGAAGCTAGTGGCAGTGGTGCCAGCACAGAGGAGGAGGAGGAGGAGGAGGAGGAGGAGGAGGACGCTGGCGGAGTGGCGGGCGCAGCACGCAGACACGACCCAGGTGCTGGTGATGTCCAGGAGGCGGCACGACGGACCCGGCAAGGACGGCGGGCACGCGATGCCATGGTGGCAGCACGGTTCACGCATCGCATGTGACGTCCCCGATGAACACCAAACCACCACCGGCATCGCTAGTCATGCAGAGGGTCACCACACAACTGCCACCACCAAACCCCCCCACCCCCTCAGTGTACACTGCTCCACTTCGACATGACGCTTATCACTGGGTCCAGACGGAATGGCACAACATTGATGGCTGTGTCAGCGGGTGTGATCAGTGCCATGTGGAATGATGACAGCCCGCTCTGCGAAGAGCTGTGAGCTCAGAATCGTTAGAGAGAGTCTGACCCATGGCAATAGCTGAACCATCCACCTTGGTGGCCGCTGAGTTCGTCACTGACACTCCATCACGTGCCCGCGTGGGCTAGCTGTGGGAGGGGGGTAGGGGCAGGGACTGCACACCCGGCACCGAGGTTTCACCACCCGCCACCCCCAGCGACACTCGGTCACCATCACGATTCCTGTGGCTGTGGAACAATCACACGGTATTACAAGTAAGGTGGAACAGTGTGTTTAATATTAACAATTATTTACAGGTGCCCTACCCCTACAACTAAACTGGGCCCTTCACCCGTGCCAACTTACTCAGTGTCTATCTTAGTTGCCTTACGGGCCCTACCACTACGTCTAAGTGAATCCCCAGATGATACAGCAGGAGTGGAGGAGGATTGCTGCGAATCGCCCCCCTCGACTCGTTTCTCCTTGGCCAAGCGTTTCCTGGGGCGACCCGGCCTTGATGGGCCAGGCTGCTCTGCGGGCGTCTCGGGTGACATTGTGCCACCCTGCTCTGCCTGCTGCCCACCCGATGCACCAGGGATGGGACGGGGGGAGGCCGAGAATTCCGGGACGTCCCGTGATGGAGTTAATGGGACGGGCCCCGAAACCTCCTCCTCCCTCGGGGAGCCCGGTGGCCCCCGGGCCTCACTTTGGGACAGAGGTGCGAGCGGGGAGGTTCCCCGTCGCACCACCGACACCTGGCGCTGCCAGTCCTGGAGGCCTGCAACGGTATCCACCAGGATCCGAAGGTTTGCAGAGACGGAGTCCAGGGAGTTAGACATTCCCGCCAGGGACTGTGCGATCTCAACCTGATTGTGCACGACGCCATCCAGCACATGTGTCAGGCGGTTGATGCTCTCGGCGACTGACTGCTGCGACTGGCCAATGACCTGCTGAGACTCGGCCATGGCCCGCAGGGCGCCGGCAATGTCGGTTTGGCTCTGGCACATTGCTGCCTGTGAGAGGGCAACCCTGTCCAGGGCCGAGGATGACGCGTGCACATTAATCCCAACGTCTTGCATAACCTGACCCATTGCCTCCACCGCGGATGCCACCCGTGCGGTGTCGGACTGGGTCTCTGCCATGAGCGGCACCACTCCCTGCTCTTGGACGCGGATCGACTCCTCTAACAGCGTCTGCAGAGTCTGGAAGGAAGCCCTCATCCCGTCATTGTTTCCCTGGGTTTCCTGAGGCATCGGCTGTGCGGGTGGGTTGAGAAACTCCAGGAACTCCGAAAACGTCTGGGAGCCAGCTGCATCCTGGGCCTGGTCTGGCCTCCGCGAGTCCGGGCCCTCTGTTGCTCCGACCTCCACCTGCTGTACCTGCTCATCTGTGATGTGCCAACCAGACTGTGCCCCAGGAGACTCATCACTAAATAGTCCCGCCGGGGTGTGTATCTCTGGGATGATGGAAGTGGTGGGAGAAAGCAGTGCCGCAAGCCCGACGCTCTCAATGGTTAGGTCCTCGTCCAGGGTGTGGGGCCGCTCAGCGACAGGAGGGTTGTCCCTGGCCATTTCTGGTGGTGGTGGTGGACCTCGAACCCTCTGTGCGTCCTGGTCCGCAGATTGGGTTGGGGCAGATAGGGCTGCCCGCTGATCGGGCACCCTCTGTTGTGAGGCCCCGGGTGAGGTGGCGGCAGATTCGTGTCTCTGTCTGCAGCCAGACGGCCCTGGTCGTTCGGCATCACGTCCTAGGGAAGAGAATGAGACGGGTTATTTCGATTTGCTCGGCAGGCCGCTGGACGGTCCCAGTGGGCAGGGTGTGTGAAGGGACAGAGGATGGGGAGGTGTCCCAGTGGGCAGGGTGTGTGAAGGGACAGAGGATGGGGGGGGGGGGGAGGGTGTTTGTCAGGGAGGGTTGTCTCACTTGCTGCAGTTCCGCCAACCTCGCATTGCGCGATATCGCGGGTGGCAGACCCCCCAACAAGGTCCAGTGCCCTCTGTTCAAAGGTGCTGAGGGGGTGCATGTTGGGCGAACCCCCTCCAGTCTTGTGCCGCTCACGGTGGTTATGACCGGCCTTGGCCTGTTGGGGGAGGAAACATAGGTAGATCATTACAAAACGGTAGGTCTCAGAAGTCCGTTCTGATACTGGCACAGTTTGGGGGGGGGCAAGTTGTCATCAGATGATTGCATCTCTCCTCGGGGCCAGAGCGCTGGGTCTGTGACAACTTTGTGAACCACCCTCAAATAACTCTGCCCCAATCCCTCTCCCCCCCCCCCGGGCAGTTAAGGGGGAGGGATGGTTGTGACTAGGGGGCACCCTCATGGCACTTACCCTGGCAGACCTGGTGAGGTCATGTAGCTTCTTTCGGCACTGCTCTGCTGAGCGAGGGGTCTGCCCCACAGCACTGACGGCAGCAGCCACGTCACGCCAGGCCTGGCGTACCGTGCTGGCAGGTTGGCGATGCCCTCTCCGCGGGCGGATGATGCCCCTCCTCTGCTCCACGGCATCGAGCAGCGCCTCGACGTCTGCATCAATAAAGCGAGGTGCAGCTCGCCTAGGCTCCGACATCCTGCCCGACAGATTCTGTGGTCGCCCGCGCCTTTTTACGGCGTCGGGCGGCGTCACATGGGCGGGTTCGTGTCGTCGTCGCGTTCCGTCGTCATCACGCACGTAATTGACGCGGCCGCGCTGCTAGCCCATTTCCAGGAAGTGAATCGGTCGGGAAATGAAGCCTTCGCGACCGTCGTAAAACGGTCCCGATTTTTACGACCGTTTGCCGACTTTCCGCGGGTGCGGAGAATTTCGCCCATTGTATTATATGTATCTGGGGCCTCCGCGATTCTCCACCTCCGATGGGCCTATTTCCCGATGGCATTGTTCACTTGTGCTTTTAAAAATTGTGAAACCGGCGTTGTGGCTGCTGAGGGAGAGAGTGGTTACGGAAAGTGCTTCTGAGTAGCAGGGGGTGGCCAAGAGGTGGCCTGTGGGGACAGGGTGGACGGGCATGGAACACCATTGCCGCAGCCGGCAAGGCAGCCATGCAGCTGCGTGCACCGCTGACAGTCCACTCTGAACATAGGGCCATGGGTTGTATTGGTACCCCCTCAGCCCCCCCCCCCCCCCCAGATATCCTCTGGCCCCAGTTGACCCACCAGCCGTATGGGTGCCATCCATCACAACCAGTGCCATCCTGTTGGCTGGGATGAGTGTGTGTGGGGATTGTAATGTGTATGTGTGGCTGCAGCTTGTCAGCCTCCTGAATGTCAATCATGGATCCGGAGAATCCCGCACCATTTTTCATTGGAATCGATTGTGTTCCATATGGCGCCCATGCTAGCCCTTCCACAGTTGCTGAATTGGTCCAGGTTCGTCGCTAGATTTGCTGTCGTGAAAGTCCACAAACCCTGCCCCACATCAACACTTAGTTTCAGGAATGGAGAATCCAGTCCATTGTGTTTAGCTTTAGTATGATGGTGAAGTTAATAGGAGGAGCCAGGGGCTGAAGCAGTCAGCTGTTGAGTTTCGGAGTTCAGTTTTGATCTGCTTGTGAACAGACTAACAGTTTATCTAAAAGCAGTTTAGTAAAAAAGATTTTTGCCTGTGTACAGAATGGCAATTTCTGAAAAGGCTGACAGGTTAAACAATAGTTTGACACAGGGTGGAATCGACAAGCGGGTTCCTGAAGGCTGTTCCGACGCCCTCCCGCTATTCTCCCCCCCCACGCCCAACTCCCGACACGAATCGCTGCCGCCGTTTTTTTACGGCCGGCAGCGATTCACAGCTGATAGATGGGCCGAGTTCCCAGCCCTTTACGGCTGTTTTTACGAACGGCAAGCACACCTGGTCTGGCCGTTCGTAAAAACGGCCGTAAACACTCGCATTTTATAACCATGGCACCGATTGGCACGGCTGTACCACGGCCGTGCCAAGGGTGCCATGGGCCCGCGATCGGTGGGCACCGATCGCGGGCAGCGGGCCCGATGCCCGCGCACTATTTCTCCTTCTGCCGCCCCGCAGTATCCATTCGCGGGGCGGCTGAGGGGCAACCCGGCCCGCGCATGCGCGGGTTTCGCGCAAATGCGCGATGACGTCATCCGCGCATGCGCGGGTTGGAGTCTTCCAATCCGCGCATGTGCGGCTGACGTCATATGACGCGTCAGCCGGCGCTAACTCCGGCAAGCGGGCTTAACGAAATTCATTAAGCCCGTGATGCCGGAGCTTACGGCGTCGGGCTGCTAGCCCCGACCGGGGACCAGAATCGGTTCCCGGTCGGGAAGGGGGGGGGCTGGCGTCAAACCCGCCCGGGTTTGACACCAGCCTTACGATTTCTCCCGTTTTGGGAGAATCGCGCCCATAGTGTCTTAGTGCCGGGTGGATGACCCATCTCAGTCTCCTCCGGAGGTCCCCAGCATCACGGATGTTGGTGTGGCAAAGAGGTGTGGCAGGTGATCACCTTCCTTGGTTATTTCTGTAATACAAATGAGGAGATAGGCACATCATCAGTTGGCATAGGGCAAGGAGGAGCAGTGGCATGAGCAGCAAGAGGGTGCGGGGCCCCAAAAAATCCAAGATGCTCCTGAGGAGGGGCAAATGCAATGAAGACGAGTGGCCTGACTACAGGTATATCCAGGACACTGCTCATATATGAAATAAGTGAAAGACAATGCCACTGACACCTGGATTTGTCCAGGGATGTGGCAGTTCACATTTGTCAGCTTCTCCGCGAAGAACTGGCATTGTCATTGAAGGTACCCGCCCCACTGAATCCAGGGCTCCACTGGGGACCTTTGTGGCATCTCCTAATCGGTGACACGCAATGCATATGAGAGATGACAGATGCCCTGCTCACTAGAGCTGGCCAGTATGTCCAGATCTGCATGGATGCCGAAAGCCAGGTTGTCAGAACTGTGAGATTCACAGTAATATTTGGTCCCCCACAAGTGCAGGGTGCTATCGACTGCACACATGTGGCTTTGAGAGCTCCCTGGCAGCAACCTGTGCGATTCATTAAACAAAAAGGATTTCACTCTCTGAACACCCAGGTAATTTGTGATCACAGAAGGAAATTCCTGCACGTTTGTGTTAGGTACACAAGGCACTCTCACAACTCTTCACATTGACCCACTCACAGGCACAACAGATCTTTGCGAGACCTAGGCTGGCTCCTCATTTGTGCAGAACATATACACTCAGACAATTCTCTGTCTGACCAGCACTGAGTGTGACTTCAAAGAAGTGTGGACGTTTGGTGAGAAGAGGAAGCTCGGTGAGGAGGGGAGGGAGGTGCTACTTTGTTTGTTCTAACTTTTATCACCCTGTCAGAATTGGTTTCTGCTCTACTATGAGGGAAACCATGAGCTGTTGGTGAATGTCTGGTGAATATCCGATAAGTAGTCAAAGTCTATTTTCCAAAGGTTTAAATAGTACTGTAGTTTGCGATAAGATTCATAAATATCTAAAGGAAAAAAATTGATAAGATAATTAATTAATTAAAGCTCATAGGCATGGCAGGCCAGGTGATGTGTCAAGGCTGCATCGTGTGGGAGCTCCTGCATACCAGTGTTACCCAGAGCAAGCAGGTCTGCAATAAGCCTGCGGCGTGAGGAAAATGAACATGATCTTCCACGTGTGACAAATCCAGGAAAAGTGTAGGGAGCAGCATCATCCTTTGTACATGACCTTCTTCAATCTCGCAAAGACCTTCGACTTTGGGCAACGTGGTAGCACAAGTGGCTAGCACTGTGGCTTCACAGCACCAGGGTCCCAGGTTTGATTCTCTGCTGGGTCACTGTCTGTGCGGAGTCTGCACATTCTCCCCGTATCTGTGTGGGTTTCCTCCGGTTCTCCAGTTTCCTCCCACAGTCCAAAGACGTGCAGGTCAGGTGGATTGGCCATACTAAATTGCCCTTCGTATCCAAAGGGGTTATTGGGTTACGGGGATAGGGTGGAAGTGAAGGCTTAAGTGGGTCGGTGCAGACTCGATGGGCCTAATGGACTCCTGCACTGTATATTCTGTTCTATGACTGTCAACTGTGAGGGATTGTGGAACATCCTCCTCAATCCCAGCTGCTTGCAGAAATCAGTCACCATTAAATCTCTCAGCCTACCTGCTCCCCGATGACATGCAAGCCGTGATCCTCACCAACTGAACTACCACAGACTCAATACATGTGCAAACTAGTGTCAAACAGGGCTGCGTCATCGCATCAACCCTCTTTTCCATCTTCCTTGCAGCAACACTCCACCCCAACACCCTGAAGCTGCCCGCTTGAGTGTAGCTACACACCCAAGACCACCCCAACCTCTGTCATTGAGCTGCAATACGCAGATGATGCCTGTATGTGTGCACACTCAGAGGCCGAGTTACAAACCATCGTTGATGCATTCACCGAGTCACGTGAGAGAATGGGCCTCAGACTACACATCTGGTTCCAAAGGTTCCTCTACCAGCCTGCTCTTGCCATACAAAACTGCCCCCAACCATCAGGATCATCGGTGAGCCCTTGGACAATGTTCTTTTAAAATTTTTCCAATTAAGGGGCAATTCGAAGATGTGCAGGGTAGGTGGATTGATCACGCTAAATTGCCCCTTAATTGGAAAACAATAAATTTTAAAAGAGAATGTGAAAGTAGAGAACATGGAATCAGTCAGATCCTATTGGATCGGGTAAGTGAATTGCTAAATCTGGGAATAGGGCCACTGAATAGCAGTGAAGCAAATTTGGTGCCAAGTTATTTAAAAGGGGTGACAGGACAGCAGGGAGAACTGTAGGCCAAACGTAATTGGGAAAATAATAGAAATTACCCTAAAGGAGAAACTAGAAAAATATCCAGAGAAAAAGGCAATGGTAGTCAACATTGCTCGAACAGAGAGATCTTGTTTGATAAAGCTATTGGAGCTCCGCCCTGTTATATGGCATTAGCTATCAAGAGGGACTCAGTAAATCTGTTGTAGAGAGAATGAAGCAAAGCCTTTGTTCCAGTACTGCATGGGGAATTCCTTTACAAAGCAGAAAAACTCAGAAGAGGAGGAAATGGTTAACAAACTGGTGCGGTTAAGGGATGAAAAGGAAGCAATGTTTAGTTGGAAAGGGATGACGAGCAATCTGAGATCATCGTTGATTCTGATAATTTAATGATTGTCGGGAGAGACAGTAATGCAGTCTCCAAATTTGCTGAAGATGTTCAGTTGGAAGGAATAAAGAATAGAGGTGAACAATGGGACCAGTTGGAGAACGATCCATACCAGTTTGGAGATTGACCCAACAAACAGAGATGTAGTAGATTGCATGTTTATTATCAACTGTGTGTTAGGTAGGAGTAAATTTCAAATCCAATTAAGTAGTGTGAATAAATATTTAGCTTTGTTCACTATAAAAGCTATTTGTGGTGTTTGTGAACACTACGCCAACCATCCTAGAATTAGAACCACAAAGAGCACCACAGAAAGTATATGCAAAAATCTGATGGTTTAATCAGTCCTTCCCAAGGGACACAGTACATTGCAGCTTAGACTTGTGCTGCATCTTCAGTGGTCCTAAATGAAAAATGTGCAAAAGTGAGTAAATGTTCCTTTGGGTTACTTATTATATGAGCACACCTCATCCTTTGTTGCATTCCAGCCATGTACCTGCAGGGCCAGTGCTAGGAATTGCGGGCCCAATTAGAAAAGTGATGGGGGGGCCCCTACTCTACAAAAGTAAAAATTTATGTATGTTTATATTTCACGTAGTATGCTCGTCTTTAACCATTTATGTATGTTTATATTTCATGTAGTATGCTCGTCTTTAACCAAAAAAAAACATTAAATGCTTGATATACTAAAATTTTGAAACTTACTTACCCGGGCGGAAGGATTTGGCGGCGCAGGGCTGAAGGATTTGTCGATGGTAATGCGGTGCGTTCCCCAAAAGTAAAAACTACCCTATAGTTCCTCTTAGAATACAGAAAAGGCTTCAAACTGTAATTCTAAGAGGAACTATAGGGTAGTTACGCACCTCAAGGCCCAATTTGATGAAATTGGTCAAATAGGCTTAAAACCGGCCCTGTGTACCTGGAAGATACAACCGGTGCAGTTTTCAGCTCAGATTTTGCATGAGGCACTGATTACAGCATCAAACTCGACCATTTTTGCTTTCTATCTGAACAGAAATCATTTGGGGATTGAATTACCTTCCAGAGTTGTATCTGAAAGCGAAAATTAGTTTTTATTTCTTTTTAAAAAGGGCTGCAGATGGCAGATGCTGGAGAATGTGTCTCAAAGCCAGAATCGCCAGGGATGTTAAAGCAATTTGTCGTCTCTGCTCAGGTGCCCAAGTTAGTGTTCACATCCATTGGTGTGCGGATGATTCAATTCCGGTAGGAAGAGCAGGAGATGGAGAACATGGAATTACATTGAGTTTATAGCACTGACTGATCCATGCCAATGTTATGCCGCACACAAGTCTCCTTCCATCCTATTTCCTCTAACTCTACTAACATATCCTTCTGTTCCTTATTCAGTCATGTCTTCATCTAACTTCTTCTTTAATGCATCAATGTTACGCACTTCAGCTGCTCCTTGTGGTAACAGGGTGCTCATTCGAACCCTTGGGAGAGGTTGATTTGTGGGCCGGCTACTTTTATGTCTTCAAATGTTACTCCTATCTCAGAGTTACAAAGCCAATGCGAGTGGACAGGGCAAACCCTCAATCCATCCTCTTGCTTGCTCCAAAAGGCAATGCAAATTTAAATCAAATCTAATTCATGTTCCCCACAAAAGAGACATACTAGATCCAAGCAGACAAGAACATGCATTACACCTGATCTCACAATTTGTGGGCTTTCTGGTGAATATCTACACAAGGATGGTGTTAGGCTCAATATGTCTCTGCCTCTTGGGGCCAGGACTCTGAGAGAGAGAAGAGGGGCAGAGGTAAAGCTTTGAATGGAGATCTGCATTTGATATCACAGCCCTGAACTGACAATTCCTACAGTTGTCTGCCATTGGCTCACCTGAGCTTTGGCGGAACTGTGATGTCGAGGGGGGTTTCTTGAAATGTTACAGCGACCGAAAATCCAAGGAAATATCAGGTAAAAGTCTTTTGCATGTAATTTAACTCCTGCATCTCTAATCACTTTGAAGGTGGACTGTAAAACATTTGGTGAGAAGCGACCTGATACAAATCCCTAAATAGTTTAGAAACTGCATGTGAAGATGCGGATTAACAGGTCAAGTAATTTCCACTCACTTAGTCCAATCTCACTGCTCTCTCTAAAAGGAGGGGAGAATGATTCAGACTACATAAACTTACTTGTTGTATTTTTCACTTCCAGGTTTAAGCCCATGGTTTCACCCTCATAGAGATAGATACAGGGCATTGTGGACGCATCCCTGAACATCAGACACTAGGGGCTGAATTGGAGGGCCCATTTGGAGCAACCTTGAAACCTGCAGTAGTGATGTCCTGTCATAAATAGGGTCAGCTTCCTTTGGTGCATGTACTGCAGCAGGGCCTTCAACTCTTCCTCATCAAAGAGTGCCGCATTGTCCATGTGTTTCCGCTATGCCCATACAATTAGTCATCATTCTGCCATTAATAATTCAATTTTAATAACCATGAGCAGCACTTTAGAGCTGGATTCATTGGATTATACTTGTTTCACTCCAATATGCGAAATCTGGGAGCATGAACATAGGAACAGATTTAGGCCATTCTGCACCTCGAGCCAGCCCTATTAGATCCATGCTTACCTGAACCAACAAGAATCTATCGATCTCAATTAAGTCAGCAGCCACAGACATTGGGCATGTGGGCGGGGAGAGTGACATCTTTCTACCACCCATGTGCCAGGAGTTTTCTTCAAATCAGAGTGAGAGGAGGAGGCCAGTAGACTAGTGTAGTGGACTTAAACCCGGTGGCCTATGTTTTAGCCCAGCTTGCCCTCATTTTTGCCACCCTTGTAAAATTGGGATGATAGCATTGCCTGCCTAAGCCTCCTGCCATGAACAGTGGCCAATGTCTCTGCTCCACGCTTATTCATTTGATCCTGTGAGCTGCCAATGGAAACCGAGCTAGAGTCAGGTTGACCTGGCAGCACAAATCAGGTTGGATTGCAGTTGAAGTAAAAGTTGGAGTGAGGACATTATGAACGAAGGTGTAATTAACATGGCTGGAGATTGGCACCATGAGATCACTCACCTTTTTACAATCTTGTTGCTGTATCTGTACTTTAAGGGTAATCATAATCGGCCAGCATGTAAAATCTTAGATCTCCAGCATTCGCAATATTTTGCTTCCATATTATTATGTAAAATGAGCGAGTGATTTAATCCACTCAGTTTCTCAACAAACAGGGGAGGTGAAAATTACCCCAACTTTCAGATCAGGCAACGTGGCCTTACTGTTTCCTTGGGGCCATTTTGATTCAAATTCGTGGTCTCCATGGACAGGACAAAACAAATATTTCCATTCATATCCGTCAATGTCAATTTAGATGTTTAAGCTTCGTGAGATGACCAGGGCTGAATAATACACTCTGGCACCCGGGCGAGGCCTACACCCAGAAGTGGGCAGCCTTTCAACTTCCAGGCCTGCCATCCCAATGCAACAAATAAAACAGTCATTCAGCAAATTGGGAGCCAAGGGTGGGTCGAGGCCCAAAGGCAGTAAGGATTCCACCCAATCAATTTGGGAGGGTGGGATGTCCGGCCTCAGATGTCATGGCCAATCATTTTTTTTAAATATATTTTATTCAACAAGTTGCAAAACAACATAACAGTAATACAACTCATGAGCACTCATGCAACGGATGTAGTGCAAACAATTTGTTTCCTAGTCTCTCTCTCCTGGCCCCCCCACTCCCCCCAGTCTTCTCCCTCGTCCCATCATTCCCTAGTTTCTGCCCCCCCCCCCCCCCCCCCCCCACCACCACCACCCAGCTGTTGGTCATGACCAGGTCTTTGAAAATGGCTTCCGCTTGGAATGGAACCCTTCCTCCGAACCCCCTGATGCCAGATTTTGTCTTTTCTGACCTCTGGAATTCCACCAGGTCAGCCAGCCAGTCTGAAGCCTTAGGTGGCACTGCAGATTTCCATCTGAGTAGGAGTAGTCACCGGGCTATCAGGAAGGCGAAGGCTAGGAGGTCAGCCCCCCTTACCTCGAAGAGTTCTGGCTGTCAGACACCCCAAAGATGGCAACTAATGGGCATGGCTCCAGCTTAACATCTACAGCCTTGGACATGGCCTCAAAGAATGTGGTCTAGAATCCTATCAGTCTTGGGCAGGACCAGAAGATGTGGGAGTGGTTGGCCGGACTCCCCTAATACTGTTCACAGCCATCTTCAACCCCGGGAAGAACCTACTCATTCGTGTGCCCTGTGCAGTACCTTCAATTTCATCAGGCTCAGCATCGCGCATGAGGAGGTGCAGTTTACTCTGTGCAAGATCTCACCCCAGAGTCCTCCCCCTAGCTCATGGGCCAGTTCTTCCCGCCACCTCTCTCTCGTTTCATCTAGTGGGACCCTTACCTCTTCTGCCAGTCGTCCATATATATATGCACACTTTCCCTCACCTAACCCGTCCTGTGATATCAGTCTGTTAGCAGGATTGCCTGGGTAACTGGGGGAACAATGGTACTTCCTTGCGGAGGAAGTCTCGTATCAGAAGGTATTAAAACTCACTCCCTTTCGGCAGTTGCAACTTCTCTGTTAGTTCGTCCAGGGTTGCAACTCTGCTGTCTATGTACATGTCCCTGTCCTCAACACCCCTTCCTCCCTCATCCATGTTTTGTATGTGGAATCCATTCTGGTCGGGATGTGTCTGTGGTTTCTACAGATAGGAGCTGAGACAGATATGTATCTAAGCTTGAAATGGTGCCTCAGCTGTCCGGCTTTCAGTGATGCTATCATCACCAGTGGGCTCATTGAGTACTTGGCCGGGGGGAATGGGAGTGGGTGGTTAACCAGTGTCTGCAGGAATGTCCCTGCACAGAAAGCCTATTCCATCTGTACTCAATCTGCCCCCGACGCCCCCAGCCAACTCCGCACCCTTTCCACAATTGCTGCCCAGTCGCAGTACAGAAGATTTGGCAGTGCCAAGCCCCGAGAGTGCCACGCTGTCTGCAGGATCCTGAAGTTCGTTCTCGACCACTGGAAGGCCGTGATTAGATTGTCTATCTTGGCGAAGAAGGATTCGGGGGTGAGGATCGGGAATGATCTACACATAAAGAGGAACTGTTGCAGGATGCTCACCATTATTATCTGTACTCTCCCAACCAGGGAGAGCAGGAGTGAGTCCCAACTCCGCAGGACCCCTTTTTCCTCCTCCACCAGGCTAGACAGGTTCCATTTGTGGAGCCAGGCCCAGTTGTGGACTATCTGCATTCCCAGTTATCTTAACTTGGCTTGGGGCAATTTGAACGGCAGTGCTCACAGCTCTACTTCTCCCCGCTAAGGGTTCGCCGGAAAGATTTTGCCCTTTCTCACTTTTAATTTGTATCCCGAGAAGGCTTCGAACTCCTTCTGGAGTACCATTATCTTACACATGCTGACTAGAGGTTTCTAGAGGTAGAGCAGCAGGTCATCTGCATAGAGAGAGACTCCCCTCTCTGAATGCCTCTCCACCCGTCCGCTGATCTGAGCGTGATAGCCAGCTGCTCAATAGCCAGAGCGAACAGCAGCGGTGACAACAGGTAGCCCAGCCTCGCACCTCTGTGCAGCCGGAAGTAGGTGGCATTCATCCGTATGCTTGCCATAGGAACACTCCACAGCAGTTTCACCCACGAGGAGAACAGTGGCCCAAACCCAAACTGTTCTAATACCCCGATGAGGTACTTTTACTCCACCCGGTTCAAGGCCTTCTCTGCGTGAAGGGAGATGATCACCTCTGGTGTCTCCTTTCTGGGTGGGGTCATAACTGTGTTCAGCTGGCATCTGATGTTCATCACCAGCCGTCTGCCCTTGACAAACCCGATCTGATTGTCCACTGTCACTCCTGGCAAGCAACTCTCCAGTTGTCTTGGCAGAACTTTAGATAGGATTTTTGGATCAGTGTTCAAGAGTGAGATGGATCTGTATGACCCACAATCCGCCGGGTCTTTGTCTTTCTTTGGGATCAGTGAGATCAAGGCCTGTGCCAGTGTGGGCGGCAGGGTCCCCCTCGACGTGAGTCATTGAACATCTCCCACAGGTGCGGGGCCGGTGTTACCTCAAATCTTTTGTCGAAGTCCATAAGGTCCCAGTTCCCTCCTGTATTACATGGAGTTGATGCAGTCCATGACCTCCTCCAGACCCAGCGGTACTTCCAGTCCCTGTCCCTTTTCCTTCCCCACTGCTGGGAAGACCAGCCCGCCCAGAAACTGTGTCACCTTCAAGTCCCCCTCCGGGGGCTCAGATGTGTATAGCCACCGGTAAAAGGTTGCAAAGACCCCACCTCCTCATGTCATTCGGAGAGCTAATCACCCAAGCAAAATGGATGATGTTCCAAAATCGGGTGTGGGTTCCTGCCACGATGCCTAGTGGGAAATGTGCTGTCAAACCCGCCGACCACCGTACTTCGTCACAAAAATGGAAAGTTCCACCCCCAAACTCTGTTTTTGCATGAAGCTCCTCCAGCAGTTACAGAACTCTGAACTCAGCTTTAGATTTAGAACCGTGCAGCACAGAACAGGCCCTTCAACCCTCGATGTTGTGCCGAGCAATGATCACCCTACTCAAACTCACGTATCCACCCTATACCCGTAACCCAACAACTCCCCTTAACCTTACATTTATTAGGACACTACGGGCAATTTAGCATGGCCAATCCACCTAACCCGCACATCTTTGGACTGTGGGAGGAAACCGGAGCACCCGGAGGAAACCCACGCACACACGGGGAGGACGTGCAGACTCCGCACAGACAGTGACCCAGCCGGGAATCGAACCTGGGACCCTGGAGCTGTGAAGCATTGATGCTAACCACTATGCTACCGTGCTGCCCACATGCTACCGTGCTGAACCCTTTAAACGCACCCTAACAAACTACTTTATAAAAGAATGGGAATCCCACCGGTCACAAAACACACTCTGCAAGAGTTTTTTAAAAACTTTTTTATCTTTAGTGGTCAAGGAAGCCAGCGATAGGAATAACAAGATTTGTTTTAACTGAACTAAACTTAACTTTAACTAAAGTCTGCCCACGGCAGTAACTATGTACATGTCACAGTCTCCGTTGGCACAACCAACATGCCGCTCGCAGCTCGTGCCAGCTTTTATGTTCTGTTTTATGAGTCCCGGTTGAGTGGGCTTCCACCCACTACCAGGGAAGCTTTTGTTCCATGGGCTCTACAGGGCGATCAATTGTAGTTTCCCCATGGGCCTTGTGGGGTTTATGACGTAACCATTTTACAGTTTATTGTACATAAACAAGTTTCTGAATACAAAAGTGCGCACAGATTTAACAATGGAGAAAGGAAATGACTTGAATCACCCTATGGCAGCTGCTGCATAGCCCATTGAAAGTAGTTGTAAATACAAAACCAGCATTTCTATTTAAAATTAATTATGCTATGTTTTTAATCTGCAAGAACACAATTATATAGACATGACATATTTTTGAGGTGAACTGCAGTTGGTAAAACCAAAATAAATGGCACTAACATTTAAAACAATAACCACCCATTTTGTTATTTCAAATAAATGGTTTTCTTAAACTTGGTGAGATTCATCCAAATTGCTCTATTTACAATACAAAATGTTTAAAATTGAACCCAAAGGTTCATTTTGTTTAAGTATTGACTCCATGCAAAAAATTTTCACGCAGTTTTGTTGCAGTTAATTGCCTGGTTAGTGATCATTAAAAATGAAATGAAATGAAAATCACTTATTGTCACGAGTAGGCTTCAATGAAGTTACTGTGAAAAGCCCCTAGTCGCCACATTCCGGCGCCTGTCCGGGGAGGCTGGTACGGGAATCGAACCGTGCTACTGGCCTGCTTGGTCTGCTTTAAAAGCCAGCGATTTAGCCAAGTGAGCTAAACCAGCCCCTGGTGAGCTAAACCAGCCCCAACACCATTTCAGAAATGTGGAGTGCTCCCAATTTCTCGCTCCACCCGCCTCTACCGTATTATCCGGAACTGGCAGAATGTTATTGGGAATGGGACCCAAGCCCATTGTGCCCAAAAGTACGTCAGTCTGTGTGGAATGCTCCCATTTTCAGAGCAGTTTTATTCAGCCCCAGGAGTGCACAGTCTGGCTGATTCTTCCCACTTTTGAACCTGTACAGGATAAAACTAGATAAAATGGAATAGGGAGTAGCTGCCATTCCTATTCATGGTTTCTAAAGGTGATGAACATTAGAGTAATTAACTCTTCATGAACAAAGGGTGAATTGCCATGATAGGAGGATATTCAGAAATTGAATCCAGAAACTGGGTCCAAAATGCAACAGGCAAGTTAAGGGTTAAATAGAATGAATGAAAATACTGTTAGCCCAGACTCAAAGCGATGCACTGACACCTGGCTGAGTCACATGGTCCCATTCAGGCTTATACTCATTCGGGAATGCATAAGGTGATTCACCCGAGTCCATTACCTTTCGGGACATCGTTGCATGACCAGCCCCACTATCCTATAAACAGAGTCTGAAGACTGAATGATCTGTCAATGGAAATCTAGGTGCATATTAATGGTGTTGCTCTGGTAGTTTGTGTAAATGGGAGTGGTAATCAAGCAGCCCAATTAAAGTCTGTGCCAGTCTGGGCATTCCAGGGGAGGACCGTTGTTTCAAGGATTGGGTGGTGCTTAGAGAGAATCAATTTGAAACAGACAGAGAAGGATGTGAGCAGGCGTGAGACAAGTCATGAAATCCGCTCCAAATAGAATGAAATTAAATGAATGAAAAATGAAAATCGCTTATTGTCACAAATAGGCTTCAAATGAAGTTACTGTGAAAAGCCCCTAGTCGCCACATTCCGCCACCTGTTCGGGGAGGCTGGTACGGGAATTGAACCGTGCTGCTGGCCTGCCTTGGTCTGCTTTCAAAACCAGCTATTTAGTCCTGTGCTTTAGGCTGTAGCGGTCACTCAGAGAGGTCATGAAGACATGTTTGTCAGGTGAATTGGATATTCTGAATTCTCCCTCAGTGTGCCCAAACAGATGCCATAGTGTGCCGATAAGGGCATTTTCACAGTAACTTCATTGCAGTGTTAATGTAAGCCTACTTGTGATATGAATAAAGATTATTATTATTATTATTACAGACTTTCAAAAAGTGTTCTAAAGGAAGTTGACATACAGCAAAGAATTGCTTTGTAAATACAAGCATCATCTTTGCCTGTCTATGTAAGTGAAATGAGAGCTGTGTGTTATTTGGACTTATATTTAATGGTAACTATCTAATGTTAAGCTTAAGAACCTGTATTTAATCTGTTAGTGTAAGAAGTGTGAAGTAAAAGTTTAAATGTTGTTTTATTTTCTTTTAATGAAGTTATTTTTTAAATAACCAAGCCCAATTTCTTATATTATCACTCCTGGAACAAATCGATTTTTTTGTACAATCTTAAAACTTTAAAAACGTCACGCGACTGGTTCAGTATCTTAGCCATTGTTGAGTGCTGACCAGGTGTCCATAACAATATAAAGCCAAATATTGTGGGTTCTGGGTCATTGTGATTAAAACAGGGAATACTGGAAACACTCAGGTCAGGTAGTGTCTGAGCATCAAAAAGGGATAGAAATGATTCAGCTCAATGATTCTTCAGCAGAACTGGAAGAAGTTAGAGATGAAGAGCTTTTAAGGGATGGCACGCGGCGCAGTAGTTAACACTGCGACCTCACAGCATCAGGGACCCGGGTTCAATTCCCACCATGGGTGACTGTCTGTGAGGGGTTTGCATTTTCCCCCATGTCTTTGTGGGTTTCCTCCGGGCGCCCCTTTCCTCCCACAGTCCAAAGATGTGCACAGTAGATGCTAAATTGCCCTTTCAGGTGAGGTTACAGAGCGGACAGTAGGGTAGCCTTTCAAAGGGTCGGTGCAGACTTGATGGGCTGAATGGCCTCTTTCTTTACTGTAGGGATTCTATGGTTCTACAATGAAGTAAATGCAGAACCAGAAATACAGGAATGTCCTGTGACATGGAGGAATGAGTAAATCACTAAAGGGATAAGGTGAAAGGTAAAAGGAATTGGAAAACAAACAGGTCCATAGATAGGCCCTGAGGAGTCTGAAGAGGAATAACAGAGGGGAAGGGAAGTGTGGAAAATCTGGCAACGACGAGCAGGCTCCTCGAACCTGGCAATGTAGTAGAAGAAATGCCGGTACACCCAGGCTTGTGGACCACCCTACAAACTATGTAGTAGAAATCTCCCTAATGGTTATCATGGTCTCAAGTTTGTCATAATATCCACTCATGTATATAATGAGGTGCAGACAGGCAGTTATTGACACACAGGATGACCAGTAAGCACACAGCACAGTGCAGCCAATCACCAGACAGGACACTACCACTATAAAACCAGAGGGCACTAGGTTTCCCGCGCTCTCTGGACCCAGCCACTGAGACAGTCAGAGTCCACGAGCTAGCCAGTGCAAACACCATGGGTTAGCTAGTAAGTCTGGTCAGGCTAATACAAGGTCTCCAGTCAGTTCAGTATAGTGTTAACCCACAGCTGAACATGTATATCAGTTCTATTGTTGAATAAAACCGTGTTGGATCTTCTCCAGTGTTAGGGGTCTGTTTCCAGCCTCACTGCATCAAGTGCAGTGCACATTGAATCAACCTGCCTAACACATCAATGTTGATTAGCGATTGAGTTCATGCTGGCTAAAGGAATTCACTTCCGCACTAAGAGATGCACCCAATCCAGCCAATTACCACCCCAGCAGGCTACTCACAATCATCAGCAAAATGTTGGAAGGTATTATGAACAGTGCTAGCAAACAGCACTTACACAGCAATAACCTTCTCACTAACACTCAGTTTGGTTTCTGTCAGGGCCACTGAATTCCAGGCCTCATTATAACTCTGCTCCAAACAAATGTTGAATACAAGAGGGGAGGTAGGAGTGACTGTTTTTGATTTCAAGGCAGTATTTGACCTTGTCACATTTTGCGTCAAGGACCCTGATGAAAGTTGAAGTCAATAGGAATTCTCTCCACTGGTTGGAATCAGACTTGGCACAAAGGAAGTGGGTTGTGATGATTGGAGGTCAATCAGTTCCAAGAGATCACTGCTGGAGTTCCTCAGGGTAGTGTCCCAAGCTCCACCATCTTCAGCTTCTTCATCAATGACCTTCCTTCCATCATAAGGTCAAATGTGGGACATTTGTCTATGACTACATAATGTTCAGCACCATTCGCGACTTCACAAATATTGCTGCAGTCCACGCCCATGTGCAAGAAGCCCTGGACAACATTCTGACTTGGTTTAATAAGTATCAAATAAAATTCATGCCACACAAATACCAGGCAATGACCATCTCCAACAAGAGATAATCTAACTATCACCCTTTGACATTCAACAACATTACTGTCACTGTATCCCCACCATTAACATCCTGTGGGTTATTACTGCCCAGAAACTAGTCATATAAATACTGTAGCTACAAGAGTGCTTACAGACTGGGAATTCTGCAACTAGTAACTCACCTCCTGACTCTCCAAATCCTGTCCACCAACTACAAGGCACAAGTCAGGAGTCTGATGGAATACTCCCCACTTACCTGGATGAGGACAGCTCCATCAACATTCAACACCATCCAGAACAAAGCAGTCCACTTGATTGGCATCTGGACCACTGCTTAAACATTTACTCCCGCCACCATCAGTGGCAGTAGCAAGCATCATTTTCAAGATGTACTGCAGCAGTTCACTAAGGCTCTTTCGACAGCCTCAGAACAACCTGCAAGATCTCCTCCAAATCACACACTATCCTGATTTGGTTCTTTCACTGTCGATGGGCCAAAATCCTGGATCTCCCTTAGCACAGTGGATGTACCTACACCACATGCACTGCAGCGCTTCAATCATTCACCTGAGGAAGGAGCAGTGCTCCAAAGCTAGTGATTTGAAACAAACCTGGTGTTGCAAGACATCTTACTGTGGTTCAAGAATGCAGCTCACTGCCACCTTCTCAAGGGCAATTAGGGACGGCAACAAATTATGACTTTGCTTGTGGCTTTTACATCGTAAGAATGCAAAAAGAGCGAGAAATGTTTTCATACTTCAATAAAGAAAAAGGAAATGCAGCATTTTTAGGCGATCTGCTCAACTCTGGGTAAATTGGTTAATCATTAGTAAGTAGCTTTTGAATGATGTTATTATGCACGGTAATAGCTGTAGTTTTCTGGATGATGGACTGCTGGCTGAAAGCAGGTCAGCCTGTTCCTTCAGAAACGCCAATACCCAGACCAGGTTGCAATCCATCCATCAGTTGAAGCTCAATAACAGTCACTGTTCCAGACATATCACCCAGCCCTGGTTGGAGTAAAAAAAAACAGAATGCTTTTATATTTTAATATAAAAGAATGCTTTTAAGGTCTCAGGACGTCATCTTCAGTTCCTTGAAGTTCATGGCTGGAATTCTCTGGCTGTTTGCTGGCGACAGGGTACTCTGTTCCCATCAGCAGAAGGCCCCAGCCCTCGGGTTTCACAATGGCATGGGGTGGGATCAATGGGAAATTCCATTGATGGCAGCGGGAAGCGAGAATTCCACCAAAATGAATGGTGCAGCGCCTCCCGGCGCTAAGAAACACATGGCTGGGATGTCGGAGAATGCCGCCCCATTTCTATTCTTTTGTCTCCTCCCTTCTCTGTAACGTGCCTTGAAATCTTTTCAGAAAGAGGAAAAAGATATATCCAAATAGCGCCAAGACTTCACTTTTGAAATGTAGTCACTCTTGTAATCTCGGGAAAAGTGGCAGCAAATTGGGGCACAGGAAGATCCCGCAAACAGCATTGTGTTAATGACCAAAGAATCTGTTTTTAAGGTATTGGCTCAAAGATATATCCTGGTCAGGTCACTGGAAGCATTCCCTTGCTCTTCCTTGAAATAGTGCCAGGACACACATCCAGCGACACTCAGCTGAGAGGACAAAGGGGACATTGGTTTAATGTTTCATCCAAATGGCACAGCCTGACACAGCACTGCAGCCCCTCAGTACTGCACAGGAAAGCCAGCCTAGATGTTGTGCTGATGTCTCTGGAGTGGAACTTCAACTCAGAAATTCCTAATACATTAGATGAGCCTGCTGTACCTAAGTCAGGGCTGACACCTCAGCTTGGAGCAGGCTCAACTGGTTTCAGATTCAGAGTTAGGAAATAAACTTGTAGCTATTGGATAAAGGAACACTCCAGGTCCTGAGCCCTTTCCTTCCTAATCTGCACAACATGGTAGAACACCCCGATTTGACATCAAGTTGGATCACTGATCAGTGCTGTAATTTTGAAGGCAGAGTTTGTGGGTTCAGCCCCGTGCTTCAGTGCAGTACAATGACGACGTTGAATTGTTGAAGATGATGGCCGCGACTTCCATTGGCGGCCATGGAGTGAGTGGTCGTACATTTAGCAGCTCCCGCTCGAGGCATTTTTTTATCGGTCCTTTTCCCAGTTTCCGGGTGGATGTTTTGGTGGGAAAAGGTACAGAGGTGGTGGAGGAAAATTATACTCCACTGGTGGTGGAGGATGGATCCATGGTCCAGAAGTGGCTGGAGAAGGAAGGAGCTGCAGGAGCAAGAAACACTTTGTGTGACTCAGGGAAAGATGGCGGAGAGCAAGGGGTTGGCCCTACCAGCCCAATGGTCGACGGAGCAGCTGGGGGTCTTTCTGAATGTAAAGTTCAGTCAGCAGAGGAAGGAGGCTCAGGAGGACCTGGCCAAGGTAGTAAACCTGCTGGAGAACGGCGATCGACCATGTGGAGCTGAGGCTGGAGACCCAGAGCTAGGGGATCCAGAAGGTGGAGGAGGTGGTGACGAAGCATGAGGAGCAGCTTACCTCATTGGCGGCCGAAGTTAGGATGTTGAGGGAGACCCAAAAGCGGCTCATGGAGAAAGTGAGGATTTGGAGAACTGCTCCCGGAGGCAGAATCTGAGAATATGGGGAAGCCGGAGGGCATCGAGTGAGCGGACTCAGGCTCTTATGTGGACAAGATGTTGGAGAAGCTAATAGGGGAGGGGACCTTCGGTCATCCCCTGGAGGTCGATCAGGGACATAGAATGCTTATGAGGAAGCCACAGGCGACCAAGCTGCCGAGGGCGATGGTGGTGAGGAAACACCCGTTTCTGGATAAAGAGAAGATCGTACGGTGGGCCAGGCAGACGAGACGATATACCTGGGAAGGGAACAAGCCTCGGGTACACCAGGACCAGGGTGCAGAACTGGCCAAGAGGAGAGACGGGTTTAACTGAGTCAAGGCTGCCCTCTTTAAGAAGTGGGTTAAGTTCGGGTTGCTGTACCCAACCCATCTTTGGGTGACCCACAACAGCCATGAGCATTATTTTGGAACAACGGAGGAGGAAACGGAGATTACGAGAGACAATGAACTGGCACGAGAGGGACGACACTGAACTCTGGAGGAAGTGTGAGGTGGTGTTGTTTCTCCCTGCCCCTCTTTCTGTTGTTCTGCTTTGTGCTCTTTTTTGGGTGATGGTCAGGGGCTGTATTGATTTTCTATGGGGTTCTTTGGTGGGATGCTGGAGGACCTTGGAGGGTAAGTGCACCTTTCTTCTTCTTTTCATCGTTATTGTTGTTTTCACGATGGAAGAGTGCGAACGGGGTCTGTGGGGAATCAGTGGGGGGTAGGTTGCATGGTGGGGGGCTGCCAGGCTAGCTGGGTGAGCTAGTTCATGGGAGCACAGTGGGGTGAACAGGTGGTTAGAGTGCTATCGGGAGATGGGATTGTTTTGTTTGGGGGGGGGGGGGTAACTGCTGTTGGGGGTGGGGCTGTTGATATGCAATAAGGAGGGAGTTAGTGATGGTGGACATCGAGGGTAGGCCTGTCGGATCGCGGGCCGCAAGCCGGGGGCTGGCCCAAGAATGGTTATGGTTGATCGGCAGGGGAGTCCCCCGACCAAGCTGGTCAGGTGGAATGTGAGAGGGCTGAATGGGGCGGTCAAACGGTCGCTTGTGTTCGCTCGCCTGAGGAGATTGAAGGCAATCTGGCATTTCGACAGGAAACGTATTTGAAGATCGGGGCTAAGATTAGGCTGAGGGAGGGATGGGTTGTATAGGTTCTGCATTCAGGGTTGGATATGAAGACACAGGGGGGTGGCGGTGCTGATAAATAAGCGGGTAGGGTTTGAGGTGGGGAATATATTAACAGATCCGGGGGAAGGTTCGTGATGGTGAGCGGGAAATTGGAGGGGATGCCAGTGGTCTTGGTGAATGTTTACGCTCCTAATTGGGATGACGTTGAATTTATGAGGTGGGTGTTGGGGAAGATCCCAGACCTGGACTTCCACTGGTTGATTTAATACGGTTATCGGGCCGAGATTGGACCGGTTGATTTCGCGATCAGGGAGGGTTTCGGAGGTGGCGAAGGAGCTGAAGGGGTTCATGAAGTGCATTGGGGTACAGGAGACCCGTTGTGGTTTGGGAGGCCGAAGGAAAAGGAATATGTACACAGGGTGTACTCGCGGATCAATTACATTGTGATGCATAAGACTGCTGGCGGGGTGGCAGAATGTGTTTTCTGAGGAATTTATAAGAGGTTCTATGAATCGGAGCCCCTGACCGGGGGAGAGGGTATGTAGCGATTTCTGGATGGGTTAGAATTCCCCAAGGTGGAGGTGGACCTGGTGGAGGGGCTGGGGGCACCCATTGGACTGGTTGAGGTGATGGAACTAAGCAGGCAGAGTAGGTTCCAGGTCCAGATGGGTTCCCGGTAGAATTTTATAAAAAGTTTTCGGGGGATCTGGGACCCCTGCCAGTAAGGGCATATAATAAGACAAGGGAGAAGGGGGAGCTTCCCCTTACTTTATCGCAGGCTTCGATATCCTTAATTTTGAAGAAGGATAAGGACCCAGAGCAGTGTGGGTCTTACCGCCCAATATCGCTGCTAAATGTGGATGCCAAGCTGTTGGCAAAGATCTTGGCCTCGGGGATTGAGGACTGTGTGCCAGGGGTGATAAGGGAGGACCAGAAGGGGTTTGTAAAGGGGAGGCATCTTTCGGCGAACATTAGGCGCTTATTAGATATGGTTATGATGTCTCCGGAGGAACAGAATGTGGGGTGGCGGCGCTATGGCCATGGAGAAGGCCTTTGAACGGGTAGAATGGGAATATCCGTGGGAAGTAGTGGGATGGTTTGGATTTGGGAAGGGGTTGTGCATTGGGTCCGGTTGTTATATAAGGCACCGGCAGCAAGTGTAAGGACAAATTGGATGAGTTTGGGGTATTTTGGATTGCATCGTGGGACAAGGCTGTGTTGCCCACTCTTCCCGTTGCTTTTTGCCTTGGCGATAGAGCCATTGGCAATGGTGGTTAGAGCGTCAAGGGGTTGGAGAGGGATAGTGTGTGAGGGTGTGTGGACCATAGCGTTTTGCTATATGCGAATGATCTGTTGCTTTACATTTCGGACCCACTGGGAGGTATTGGGGGGTCATGAGCATCTTAGAGGTTTCGGCCAGTTCTCTGGGTATCAGTTAAACATGGGGAAGAGTGAGGTCTTCCCAATCCAGGCAGGAGAGGAAGTTGGGTGAGTTGCCATTTAAAGTGGTGGGGACATATCTGGGTGGCTGTTCCCACCCCCAGGCCACCATCCAGGTGGCACGGAGATGGGAACAGCTACACAAATTGAATCTGGCGTGGTTGATCGAGCAGATGAAGGGAGATTTTAAGTGATGGGACTTGCTCCCACTACACCCCTGACTTCGGTGGCCCCGAATTCCTCCACTCCAGCAAAATCCATCTCGGGGCTACCAGGGAGGCAAAGGCCAAGACATCTGCCTCTCTTGCCCTCTGGACTCCCGGGTCTTCCGAACGTCGCCACTTCTGAATTCGGGGCAACCTTCACCTTCAGTATCTCGGACATAACGTCATGAACCCACGCGACAACCCCTCAGCTTCGACAAGCCCATGACATGTGGACATGGTTCACCGGTCTACCCGCGTACCACCCACACCTATCCTCCACCCCCTCAAAGTACCTGCTCATTCTGGCCAGGCGATGGAACTGAGGGCTGAATCTAGCTGAGAATAACGGGGCCTGCACCCCAGTTGGGAAACTGCCATGAGCGTCGCATTATTAGATGCTGGATGACTGACTGGAAAATGTTCCTCCAACCAATTGTTATATTGATCACTCAGAGCTAAAGAGAAACCCTATGAACCACTTTGAATTGAATAAGGCTAAGCCTAGCACTTAAAGAGGATGCGTTTACTCTCCTCAAGCCTCCTCCAATAATCCAGCCTCCACCTCCCTCCCCAGCTCCTCCTCCCATTTCCGCTTAACTTCTCCTATCAGGGCTTCCACCCAATCTGTTAATTTCTTGTAAAACCTATCTTCACAACCCCTGATTTCGACACCACCTTGTCCTGCAACCCAGCAGCGGCAGGTCAGAAAAGGATGGACCCTGTTTCCTAACATAATCCCGTAACTACTGGATCCCATTCCCGCTGGGCAGCTCATACTCCCCTTCCAATTACGAAAAGTTCGGAAAGCTACCCTACAGATAGGTCCCCAAACTGCTCAATCCCCGCCAGCCGCCACCCCCGGAACCCCACATCCAGGCCCCCCTCCCGATGCAAATCTATGATTCCCACAAATCAGTGCCCAGACTGAGGGTAAACCTCTGGGGGTAAAAAGCAGGGAAGCAGGATGGGCGGAAGGGAATGGCAGGGAGGGTAGAGTGGTGGGGTGTTATTCATTTGTTCTGAGATTTCCAGTTTGTTCTAGTTTTGGTTGTGGTTGTGTTTGATGTATATATTTATAAATGCCTCAATAAAAATATTTTAAAGTAGATGTAGGGCGCGATTTAATGGCTGTATTGCGCTTAAGCAAGAGCGTGAAGAGGCTGTTAAATCACGGGAGAGACCAAAATCGAGAACCGCGCCGGGCGCCGATCTGTTTGCCATCTAACCAGTCCACTGCCGTTGGCAAAATAGGTCCTGCCGTAGCATGGCAAAAAACCAATAGTCACCACTTAAACCCAATCTCCATGCAATGAATGGGAACAACCCCCTATCTAATGGCCTCACATGATCGAACAGCCTCCCCAGTGAGTGGTCAAGCGGGTGCCAATTAGTGCTCCTTTTTAAAAATGTGAAGCTGGTGGAAGGGCTGAGGTGGTGAGTGGCCATGGTCAGCCTCAGTTGGGGTGGAGGGGGAGGGGGCTGCAGACCAGGGTGGATGGCCACCATGGCCTGGACGGGGCGGGGGGCGGAGAGATGGGTGTCTCAGCATCCACGCGTCTGCTATGCCAACCCCTGGACTGTTTCCAGGGCAATCCCAGCCCCAGCCAGCCTGCCCCAGCGACTATCCAGAACTCCCACTGATTGCGGAGGCCTCTGGTTGCGCGGCTGAAGGCTATTACTAATAGGGAATTTGCAATCATAGTTAAGTGAGCACTTCACACAACCCAAGTGGATCCCTGTGGGTAGGCGTGCCAGGTAGCATGTAGGGCTTATTGCCAAGCTTCCCAATCAGACCATGATGCCTGAACACTGTGGGAGGGAACACCAAAGATGCAGCGGGGAACATCCGAACACCCAGGGGCTGGGCCCCTGCATCGGGGACATTTCCGGGAATGGAGGGTGGGTGTATGCACCGGGGAGGAGACCAGCTCCCGGTCCAGGTAACATTTTACGTACAGAGGTCTGGGGTCCGGTGAACAGGGCCCCCCGCTGCGGCCAGGGCAAGGCTTGCAGATGGGGGCTGCGTGGAGCCATGGGGGACTGGAAGACACCTCTGGTTGTCAGTCTCACACCCTCTCCCAATTTCTCATGGATAGCGAACAGTGTGGATGATATCTTGGACCCCGCAGAAGCTCCGCTGTTGCTGGCACGCCAGGTGGCCTGATAGTGGAGAAGGCGGCAGCAGCAGTCGACAGAGGCTCGAGGTGGTGGCCCATTTGCAGGGCCCCGCAAATGAGGGAGGGAGCCAGAGGGGGAGGTATCCGACTGCCCAAGGTGCACAGGCGGTCGCTAGTTGTTTGAACAAATGACTGACGACCTGTGCTGCAGCAGGCCCAGCTCAACAAGGGGATGATCCAGCACCCGTTCCATATCCTTGCGGACTTGGCATCATGTGGAGGAGGAGGATATCAGCTCCCGGTGACCTCCCTGATCCTCTACTCCTCGGGATCATTCCAGGACTCGAGCGGGGACTTGTGTGGGCATCTCACAAGCTACAGCCCACAAGTACATCTGTGAGGTCACGGATGTCCTGTGTGCCTGGGCAGTGGATTACATAAACTTTGACATGGGCCAAGCCCAACAAGATGCCTGGGCAGCAGTATTCTCAGCTATCGAAGGGATGCCCCCGATCCAGGGGGTAGTGGATGGCACGCATATCGACTTGTGCTCACCGAGCCTTCAGGCAGTACCCTAGGTCAACAGGAATGGGTTCCACTTCTAAACATCCAGCTCATGTGCGACCACCACATGACGATCATGCACACGTGTGCAAGCCTCCCAGGGGTGTGCATGACAGCTACATCCTTGGGCAGTCAGATATCCCCGGCTTCTTCAAGGAAGCCCCCAGGATGGTTGGTTGCCTCTTGGGGGATAAGGGGTACCCGCTGAGGACTTGGATAATGATGCCAATATGGAGGCTGGTGACCAAAGCAGACACCCGAAACCACGAGGCCCATGTGGCTACCAGGGCTGTCATTGAGCGGTGCATCGGACTCCTCAAAACACGGTTCCGATGCCTTGTTCAGATGGTGCACTGTAGTACACCCCCCAAAGGGTCACCCACTTTGTGGTGGTCTGCTGTGTCCACCTGTGGCACAGCAGTGGAGCGACGTGCTGGAGGTGGAGAAGGAGGACCATGTGACCACCTCCAAGGAGGAGGATGAGGACAAGGAGGTGACGGATCAGGAGGGGCTGGAGGATGAGCCCGGAAGGACCCACAGGACCATCCAGAGGATGGAAGATGGGCGACAGCTGCGAAGGTCCAACAAGCTTGAAGGGCCAAGGAGGCCCTCATCCTCGCCCGCTTCACGTAGGACGTGGCCTCGTCCGTCATTCTCCCTCTCCCCAACCCTCCCTTCCCACCTCCCTGCCCGCATTCCTCAGCTTTCCCCCTCCCCCCACATTCCCCACCCTGCCTTCACCCTTCCCCCCGGCATCCTCCCCCCCCCCCCCCCCCCCCCCCCGGCCCCTGACACCCTGCCCCACCCTCCCAGGGTCTGTGTCACATCACTCTGGGATACTGGAACTATATCGACACCATCAGCAGGTCACTGCCGAGGGCAGCGGGGTGATGATAATCCGCAGAGAGCTGAGCCCTCGTGCTCCTCAATCTATGCCATAGTCTGTCCCCTGTCTGTCTGCTGAATGCTTGGTCACACACATCACCCATTACCTGCGGTGGGGGGTGTGAGGGGCAGGGGGGTGGGGGGGGGGGGTGAGTGGAGGTGGGAAGGGGCATTCAGGACCTCCATGTCAGTGAGACAGGGATGGCTCGAGGTCAATGATTTTTATTAATTTATACATGTCTGCACAACTGGCCCAATCCCCCGATTGTACCGTCCCACTCTCCTCACCCCTCCCAGACCCTCCCTCCAATCCCTTTCCCCCCACAATGCACCCAACCCACCTTAGCCCCTCCCCTCCAATGCCGTCTCAGTGATCCTCAACCATGCTCTACCGTTGTGTCGTGGCACGTCCCCAGGATGCACATCAGAGGTGGAGACAGCTGAGTTCCATAACCTTTGATGGCCCTGGTGGGCGTCCCCTGGGGGCTCTGGAGCCAGAGGGTTGCGGCATACTTGCCGACTGTACATGCCCCGCCATGCCACCCTGTCCATGTGCTGACTCTGAGACACGCCGTTTTCAGTGGGGTGGGACTTGGTGGAGCGGGTGGCCGCCGTCGCCACTCCGTAGGGTGGCTCCAGGATGGCCCCCTCCTCCTGGTCGGTGTCCATAGGGTCCTGGGGTTCACCTCAGGACAGATGTGCAGCTGGATTAACCTCTGTCTGCCTCTGCATCATCTGGCTCTGCCAGCCTTGGCGGCTCCCCGGTGTCTGCAGGGCAGTGTTGATGCCCTTGGCGATGCTCCTCAGTGACTGGAACAGGCTCTGGAACCCTCCGACAATGGAAATATATCGCTGTTCCTTCACTGTCGCTGGGGCTAACTCCTGGAACTCCCTCCCTAATAGCACAGTGGATGTACCTACACTTCAGGGATGCCAGCAATTCAAGAAGGCAACTCATCACCTTCTGAAGGGCAACTAGGGATGGGCAATAAGCGCTGGCATAACCAGCCCACATCCCGCAAATTAATTTTTTTTTAAATGTCCACTTGCGAATGGAACACGTCCCCCAGTGATGGGGACATGTTCTGCAGCGCCTCAGCAATGCCCACCTGAGACTGGGATGTGTCAAGCAGCATCTCATCAACGTCCGTCTGGTAATGGGTCACGTCCCCCAGCGACTGGAACGTGCTGTTCAGCCATGGCTATCACTGACTTAGCTATGCCTTGGACACCTCCATTCATGCTGCCAACGTCACACACCAGGCTTTCCACTCTGGTTGCCACCCAGCAGTGTTGGCCTCGGTGCCCATTGCTGGTGCCATCTCCTGCACCCATAGCCTCTAGGACTCCTCCAATCATCTATGGAGTTGCTGGAGAGTGGTTGACACCTCCCTCTGTATCTCACGGCCGCACCCGAGCGTCTGTATCAGCTCCGGGCAAATCTGGTCCGGAGGCTCAGCATCTGACTGGGACCCAGCCAGGTCCTGGGATCCAGCAGACCTCCGATTGCTGTCTCACCTGGGGATTCCTGCCTCCACCAGATGTAGATCCGCAGCTGTGTGGCGCTCACCAGAATGTGCCGCTGAAACCTGACCAATACATTTGCCCACCGATGTGTGTGCCTCTGTGCTCATGGCATTCTTGCAGCTTTCCTCCGAGGTATTCTCGTGGGAAGTGGAGCGGGGGGAGGGGAAACCACCCCGGATTGTTCAGCACTGTCGGCTGGAAATCCTGTGGGAGAATGGACATGTGGTTTGTGGGAGGGATGGGCCATTCAGTATGGCAAAAACAACTCACGTGTGACAGTTCGTCTGGGTGGGGGCCAATGGAGCCTCAACTCTGCCGTACGGCGACCTCTAGGTTGGTGACAGATCTGTCCGCAGCCACCCGGCGACCTCCAGGACCTGCTCCTCATAAGGGGTGAGGACTCTGCTGTCTGACACCCCACCGCCTGTTCAGGCCCTCTCCTGTCTGTTGTGGGTCAACTTCTCCTGCAAGGTCATAGAGGGGGCATCGTTAGCCGCACGCGTCGTTCATTGCAGGAATGGGAGGAGGGCTCAGGGTGGCAGGGCTTTGGCAGGGCTTTAGCAGGGGGGGGTTGGGGAGTATGGGGATGTGGGAGCACTGTTGAACGTGTTACTAGTGGTGTACCGCAAGGATCTGTTTTGGGGCCACTGCTGTTTGTCATTTTTATAAATGACCTGGAAGAGGGTGTAGAAGGATGGGTTAGTAAATTTGCAGATGACACGAAGGTCGGTGGAGTTGTGGATAGTGCTGAAGGATGTTATAGGATACAGAGGGGCATAGATAAGCTGCAGAGCTGGGTGAGAGGTGGCAGATGGAGTTTAATGCGGAAAAGTGTGAGGTGGTTCACTTTGGAAGGAGTAACAGGAATGCAGAGTACTGGGCTAATGGCAAGATTCTTGGTAGTGTAGATGAACAGAGAGATCTCGGCATCCAGGTACATAAATCCCTGAAAGTTGCCACCCAGGTTAATAGGGCTGTTAAGAAGGCATATGGTGTGCTAGCCTTTATAAGCAGGCGGATTGAGTTTCGGAGCCACAAGGTCATGCTGCAGCTGTACATAACTCTGGTGCGGCCGCACCTGGAGTACTGCGTGCAGTTCTGGTCACCACATTATAGGAAGGATGTGGAAGCTTTGGAAAGGGTTCAGAGGAGATTTACTAGGATGTTGCCTGGTATGGAGGGAAGGTCTTACGAGGAAAGGCTCAGGGAATTGAGGTTGTTTTCGTTAGAGAGGAGAAGGCTGAGAGGTGACTTAATAGAGACATATAAGATAGTCAGAGGGTTAGATAGGGTGGACAGTGAGAGTCTTTTTCCTCGGATGGTGATGACCAACACGAGGGGACATAGCTTTAAATTGAGGGGTGATAGATATAGGACAGATATCAGAGGTAGTTTCTTTACTCAGAGAGTAGTAGGGGTGTGGAACGCCCTGCAACAGTAATAGACTCGCCAACTTTAAGGGCATTTAAGTGGTCACTGGATAGACATATGGATGAAAATGGAATAGTGTAGGTCAGATAGGCTTCAGATGGTTTCACAGGTCGGCGCAACATCGAGGGCCGAAGGGCCCGTGCTGCGCTGTAATGTTCTATGTTCTATGTGTGGGCTGGGGTGCAGAACGGTGCTGGCAGGGGTGATGCCAGGCACATTCTCATGGAGGTGTTGGGGTCGGAGGTCTGGTGCCAACTCACCCGGTGCAGCCCGGTGGAGGTCGTTGATCTTCCTACAGCACTGGGTGTCTGTCCGCCTGGTTACACTCCCCAAGCTGAAGGCCGCTGCCACTTCCTCCCAGGCCACACTGGCTGCCCTGTGGCTGACCCGCCGAGACCCTCGGGGGAACAGGGCATTCCGTCTGGCCTCGACCATGTCCAATAATCTGCCCAAATCAGCATCCCGAATTGTGGGGTTGGTCTTCCTGGAGGCATGGCTGCAAGCTGAATGGGGTTGGGTGTGCAGGAATGGTTTAAGACCATAAGACCAAAAGACAGAAGAGGAGCAGAATTAGGCCACTAGGCCCATCGAGTCTGCTCCGTCATTCAACCATGGCTGATATTTTCTCATCCCCATTCCACTGCACCTCCATATCCATTCCAATTCCCTTCCAGCACCTAGTGGCGCAGGAAAACAGACTTTTATCTGTTTTCATAACTAGTAATTCCAGGACCAGGCCACGAGTCTGTTTCCAGGGGGTAACAGATTGAGGGGTGTCACTCCACATCAAGTGTGGCTGACCAGGAGTCTCTCTCGCTCTTACTGCCAGCCATTGGCGTGTTGGAAGGATTTTTGAGGTTGACACTCACAACCTGGGCGCGATTCTCCGGAACAATTTCCAAGTGTTGAAGCTAGCGGGAATGCTGTAAGTTTCCCGGTGCTCGGCCGAGCAAGGCTAGCAACACAATTCAACGTTAATTAGTCCACTTAAGAAGGCCGCAAATAACGCCTCACCAGCTGATTTGTCAGGACCGCACTTGCCAGCCTCCCGCTAACAAGGTTGAGCAGCACTTAGGCTGCACTTGCCCAGCCAACCCCAGCCAGCTCGCAACAATGGCACTGAGGAGACCAGCCCCAAGGTTTGGAGACGCTGACCTGGGGAGGCTCCTATATATGGTGGAGACCAGGAGGGATGTCCTGGGGGTCCCGGGGGTCCTGGAGGATGAGCCACAAGGCAGCCAGTGCTGCCTGGGATCAGGTGCTGGCAGCCATTCGTTCGAACAGTGTGACCAAGAGGACTGACCAGCAGTGCAGGAAGAAGGTCAACAATCTACACCGGGCAGCATGAGTGAGTGGACACCAACGCCCCCACCACCTCCCCCCACCAAGGGAGCATCCACCCTCCAACTCTCCAAGTGACCCTCAGCCCTCCCTCTCCCTTCCCACCCAACCAGGCCTTCACACCCCTACCCCCACCACTGAACCATGCATGTGACTAACCTTGCCACAGTGGGCGTGGCACAGCTGTCATCCCCATCCTCCACCAGCACAGATACCAACACCTCGGTGGGACATGTTAATGGAGAGGCTTCTGGAGCACAATCTGGTGAGCACCAAACTGCTGCTAATGTACATCAGGTGGAGGCAGGAACCCCCAGGCCAGACAGCAGTCGGAGGTCTGCTGGATGCCAGGACCCAGCTGTTTCCCAGCCTGATGCTGAGCCTCTGGTACAGGGTTACCCGGAGCTGATGGAGATGACAGGGAACAGCTGGTACATTCAGAGGGAGATGCCAACGTCACTCCAGCAGATCCATAGCTGTTTGGAGGAGTCCCAGAGGCTACAGGTGCAGGAGATGGCGCTGGCAATGAGTGGCACCGATGACAACATGGCTAGGGTGACGACCGCAGTGGAGAACTTGGTACGTGACGTCGGCACCATGAATGAAGGTGTCCAAGGCGTCGCGCAGTCAGTGACGGCCATGGTTGAGGGTCTTGGCAGAATGCATGACTCACCCGTACATGTCAGCCAATACCAGGCTAACCTTGATGAGGTTCTGCGGGACTTTTCCTGCTCTCTGATGGGAATGGTCGAGGCACTGCAGAGCTTGTCCCTGTCAGAGGTGGGCATGGCTGAGGAACTGCAGAGCATGGCCCGGTGACTGGGGGATATGTCCCAGTAACTGAGGAGCATTGCCGAGGGCATTGACACCATGGTGCGGACCATGGGGAACTTCCAGGGCTACCAGAGCCAGATGATGCAGGGGCAGCCGGGCTCGAAACAGCTGCCCCTCCATCCCAAGGTGAACCCCCGGGCCTTATGGCCACCGATCGGGAGGAGGAGGCACGGGGTGCCAGGCTAGAGCCTCCCATGGAGTGATGATGGTGGCCACCAGCTCCCCCGAGTTCCACCCCTCTGGTGAGGCCGCAATTCGCAGCCAGCACACGGGGCAGGGCGGCACGGCTGTGCATGTGTCGCCGACAAGTGCACCTGGGCCCTTCTGCCCCAGAGCCCCCCGAGGATGCCAGCCAGATGCATCATAGGCCACAGGACTATGGTGAGCAGCTGGCTGCCTCCACCTCAGATGTGTATCCTTTTTTTTAAAATTTAGAGTACCCAATTCATTTTTTCCAATTAAGAGGCAATTTAGCGTGGCCAATCCACCTACCCTGCACATCTTTTGGGTTGTGGGGGCGAAACCCACGCAGACACGGGGAGAATGTGCAAACTCCACACGGACAGTGACTCAGAGCCGGGATCGAACCTGGGACCTCGGCGCTGTGAGGCTGCAGGGCTAACCCACTGCGCCACCGTGCTGCCCTCAGATGTGTATCCTGGGGAAACACAAAGACATAGTGTTAGAGCTCGGAGGGTTAGGCACGGTGAGAATCACTGAGGGCACCTGGGTCGGGGGGAGGTGGTGGGGGTGGGGAGGAGGTGGGGTTGGGGCTGGGGGGTTTGGGGGGGGCGGCACTATTATGAATGGGGTATTGTACGGCACATTAAGCAACTTTTTGCAGAACCATTATGACGCCTGACACTTTCTTCTACAATGCGGGCTGACTCAATCCTGGCCCCATTGGTGGCCGGAACTGTGGGTGCCTGTCTCTGTGGCTCCAGTCTGGTGCCCTCCTGTGTAGGGGCAACAGTGGACATTGCCCTGGGTGGACCACCTGATACTCTGCCAGCGGGTGGTGGCTAGTTGAGGGGCAGGGTATGGCGGAGGGTGGGGTGCGGGGGTGGTAGGGTGGGGGCTGGGGTGCGGAGTTGGTGGAGCACCCATACAGCCAGCGGCACTCTGCAGAACCAGGGGGCAAGGTGGGTGGTCAGTGGGGTGCACAGCAAGATGGCTGCCTAGCAGGCCGCGGCAATGGCGGTCCGTGCCTGGATATCACCCAGTCCCGTGGGGGGTCACCCCGGACGTACGGCCTGTTCCCCCATCACCACCTCCTCTCCACCGGCGCTGGAAGCACCCACCCCTCCACCCACCCCCGCCACCCCAACTAGCCCGGCAAATGTCTGGTCCGGCAGCCCACGGTCGCTCCTCTCTGGGTCCTACCTCCTCCCTCGCCCTCATCAGTCACGGTGTCACGATTTCTAACAGCACAAAGGAACCTTGTCATTGGGAATTCGCCCCGGTGAAGGTGGAGAATCACGGAGACTTCTGAGAGGACCGGGATGGCTAATGATGTACCAAGGATGTTTCCTGTACATGCGTTCTGCAATGCAATGACGCCGCTGTCGAGACAAAGGAGAATTGTGATTTGGTGTGAAACTGGCACCCGCCACGATTTCGGCATTGAAACTACTCTGCCCAATCGCGTTTCCCAATTCTGGCATCGGCTGATGGAGAATCCCGCCCCAAATCTGCTGGTGAATTCTGTCGATGACTGATTTCCCCAGGCCACCCCATCTGAGATCACATCATGATGGAGGGGATCACATCAGATCAGTCATGATCTTATTGAATGGTGGAGCAGACTCGATGGGCCAAACTTCGGCTCCTATGTCTTAAGATCTTATGGTCGTTTATACACCTGACCCAAAGATCTTTTCAATATCAAATTAAATGGGCAGGTTCCATACTGAGAGGTTAAATGGTCAGGATCCATACTGAGAGGTTAAATGGGCAGGATCTATACTGAGAGGTTAAATGGGCAGGATCTATGCTGAGAGGTTAAATGGGCAGGATCTATACTGAGAGGTTAAATGGGCAGGATCTATACTGAGAGGTTAAATGGGTAGGATCTATACTGAGAGGTTAAATGGGCAGGATTCACACTGAGAGGTTAAATGGGCAGGATCCATACTGAGAGGTTTAATGGGCAGGATCCATACTGAGAGGTTAAATGGGCAGGATCCATACTGAGAGGTTAAATGGGCAGGATCTATACTGAGAGGTTAAATGGGCAGGTTCCATACTGAGAGGTTAAATGGACAGGATCTATACTGAGAGGTTCAATGGGCAGGAACCATACTGAGAGGTTGAATGGGCAGGATCCATACTGAGAGGTTAAATGGGCAGGATCTATACTGAGAGGTTAAATGGGCAGGATCCAAACTGAGAGGTTAAATGGGCAGGATCCATACTGAGAGGTTAAATGGGCAGGATCCATACTGAGTGGTTTAATGGGCGGGATCCATACTGAGAGGTTAAATGGGCAGGATCCATACTGAGAGGTTAAATGGGCAGGATCTACACTGAGAGGTCAAATGGGCAGGATCCATACTGAGAGGTTAAATGGGCAGGATCTATACTGAGAGGTTAAATGGGCAGGATCTATACTGAGAGGTTAAATGGGCAGGATCTATACTGAGAGGTTAAATGGGCAGGATCCACACTGAGAGGTCAAATGGGCAGGATCCATACTGAGATGTTAAATGGGCAGGATCCATACTGAGAGGTTAAATGGGCAGGATCTATACTGAGCCGTTAAATGGGCAGGATCCATACTGAGAGGTTAAATGGGCAGGATCCATACTGAGTGGTTAAATGGGCAGGATCCATACTGAGAGGTTAAATGGGCAGGATCCATACTGAGAGGTTAAATGGGCAGGATCCATACTGAGAGGTTAAATGGGCAGGATCTGTACTGAGAGGTTAAATGGGCAGGATCTATACTGAGAGGTTAAATGGGCAGGATCCACACTGAGAGGTCAAATGGGCAGGATCCATACTGAGAGGTTAAATGGGCAGGATCCATACTGAGAGGTTAAATGGGCAGGATCTATACTGAGCCGTTAAATGGGCAGGATCCATACTGAGAGGTTAAATGGGCAGGATCCATACTGAGTGGTTAAATGGGCAGGATCCATACTGAGAGGTTAAATGGGCAGGATCCATACTGAGAGGTTAAATGGGTAGGATCCATACTGAGAGGTTAAATGGGCAGGATCCATACTGAGAGGTTAAATGGGCAGGATCTATACTGAGAGGTTAAATGGGCAGGATCTATACTAAGAGGTTAAATGGGCAGGATCCATACTGAGAGGTCAAATGGGCAGGTTCCATACTGAGAGGTTAAATGGGCAGGATCCATACTGAGAGGTTAAATGGGCAGGATCCACACTGAGAGGTTAAATGGGCAGGATCCATACTGAGAGGTTAAATGGGCAGGATCTATGCTGAGAGGTTAAATGGGCAGGATCTATACTGAGAGGTTAAATGGGCAGGATCTATACTGAGAGGTTAAATGGGTAGGATCTATACTGAGAGGTTAAATGGGCAGGATCCACACTGAGAGGTTAAATGGGCAGGATCCATACTGAGAGGTTTAATGGGCAGGATCCATACTGAGAGGTTAAATGGGCAGGATCCATACTGAGAGGTTAAATGGGCAGGATCCATACTGAGAGGTTAAATGGGCAGGATCTATACTGAGAGGTTAAATGGGCAGGTTCCATACTGAGAGGTTAAATGGGCAGGATCTATACTGAGAGGTTCAATGGGCAGGAACCATACTGAGAGGTTGAATGGGCAGGATCCATACTGAGAGGTTAAATGGGCAGGATCCATACTGAGAGGTTAAATGGGCAGGATCCATACTGAGAGGTTAAATGGGCAGGATCCATACTGAGAGGTTAAATGGGCAGGATCTATACTGAGAGGTTAAATGGGCAGGATCCATACTGAGAGGTTAAATGGGCAGGATCCATACTGAGAGGTTAAATGGGCAGGATCTGTACTGAGAGGTTAAATGGGCAGGATCTATACTGAGAGGTTAAATGGGCAGGATCCACACTGAGAGGTCAAATGGGCAGGATCCATACTGAGAGGTTAAATGGGCAGGATCCATACTGAGAGGTTAAATGGGCAGGATCTATACTGAGCCGTTAAATGGGCAGGATCCATACTGAGAGGTTAAATGGGCAGGATCCATACTGAGTGGTTAAATGGGCAGGATCCATACTGAGAGGTTAAATGGGCAGGATCCATACTGAGAGGTTAAATGGGTAGGATCCACACTGAGAGGTTAAATGGGCAGGATCCATACTGAGAGGTTAAATGGGCAGGATCTATACTGAGAGGTTAAATGGGCAGGATCTATACTAAGAGGTTAAATGGGCAGGATCCATACTGAGAGGTCAAATGGGCAGGTTCCATACTGAGAGGTTAAATGGGCAGGATCCATACTGAGAGGTTAAATGGGCAGGATCCACACTGAGAGGTTAAATGGGCAGGATCCATACTGAGAGGTTAAATGGGCAGGATCTATGCTGAGAGGTTAAATGGGCAGGATCTATACTGAGAGGTTAAATGGGCAGGATCTATACTGAGAGGTTAAATGGGTAGGATCTATACTGAGAGGTTAAATGGGCAGGATCCACACTGAGAGGTTAAATGGGCAGGATCCATACTGAGAGGTTAAATGGGCAGGATCCATACTGAGAGGTTAAATGGGCAGGATCCATACTGAGAGGTTAAATGGGCAGGATCCATACTGAGAGGTTAAATGGGCAGGATCTATACTGAGAGGTTAAATGGGCAGGTTCCATACTGAGAGGTTAAATGGGCAGGATCTATACTGAGAGGTTCAATGGGCAGGAACCATACTGAGAGGTTGAATGGGCAGGATCCATACTGAGAGGTTAAATGGGCAGGATCCATACTGAGAGGTTAAATGGGCAGGATCCATACTGAGAGGTTAAATGGGCAGGATCCATACTGAGAGGTTAAATGGGCAGGATCTATACTGAGAGGTTAAATGGGCAGGATCTATACTAAGAGGTTAAATGGGCAGGATCCATACTGAGAGGTCAAATGGGCAGGTTCCATACTGAGAGGTTAAATGGGCAGGATCCATACTGAGAGGTTAAATGGGCAGGATCCACACTGAGAGGTTAAATGGGCAGGATCCATACTGAGAGGTTAAATGGGCAGGATCTATGCTGAGAGGTTAAATGGGCAGGATCTATACTGAGAGGTTAAATGGGCAGGATCTATACTGAGAGGTTAAATGGGTAGGATCTATACTGAGAGGTTAAATGGGCAGGATCCACACTGAGAGGTTAAATGGGCAGGATCCATACTGAGAGGTTTAATGGGCAGGATCCATACTGAGAGGTTAAATGGGCAGGATCCATACTGAGAGGTTAAATGGGCAGGATCTATACTGAGAGGTTAAATGGGCAGGTTCCATACTGAGAGGTTAAATGGGCAGGATCTATACTGAGAGGTTCAATGGGCAGGAACCATACTGAGAGGTTGAATGGGCAGGATCCATACTGAGAGGTTAAATGGGCAGGATCTATACTGAGAGGTTAAATGGGCAGGATCCAAACTGAGAGGTTAAATGGGCAGGGTCCATACTGAGAGGTTAAATGGGCAGGATCTATACTGAGCCGTTAAATGGGCAGGATCCATACTGAGAGGTTAAATGGGCAGGATCCATACTGAGTGGTTAAATGGGCAGGATCCATACTGAGAGGTTAAATGGGCAGGATCCATACTGAGAGGTTAAATGGGCAGGATCCATACTGAGAGGTTAAATGGGCAGGATCCATACTGAGAGGTTAAATGGGCGGGATCTATACTGAGAGGTTAAATGGGCAGGATCTATACTAAGAGGTTAAATGGGCAGGATCCATACTGAGAGGTCAAATGGGCAGGTTCCATACTGAGAGGTTAAATGGGCAGGATCCATACTGAGAGGTTAAATGGGCAGGATCCACACTGAGAGGTTAAATGGGCAGGATCCATACTGAGAGGTGAAATGGGCAGGATCTATGCTGAGAGGTTAAATGGGCAGGATCTATACTGAGAGGTTAAATGGGCAGGATCTATACTGAGAGGTTAAATGGGTAGGATCTATACTGAGAGGTTAAATGGGCAGGATCCACACTGAGAGGTAAATGGGCAGGATCCATACTGAGAGGTTTAATGGGCAGGATCCATACTGAGAGGTTAAATGGGCAGGATCCATACTGAGAGGTTAAATGGGCAGGATCTATACTGAGAGGTTAAATGGGCAGGTTCCATACTGAGAGGTTAAATGGGCAGGATCTATACTGAGAGGTTCAATGGGCAGGAACCATACTGAGAGGTTGAATGGGCAGGATCCATACTGAGAGGTTAAATAGGCAGGATCTATACTGAGAGGTTAAATGGGCAGGATCCAAACTGAGAGGTTAAATGGGCAGGATCCATACTGAGAGGTTAAATGGGCAGGATCCATACTGAGAGGTTTAATGGGCAGGATCCATACTGAGAGGTTAAATGGGCAGGATCCATACTGAGAGGTTAAATGGGCAGGATCTACACTGAGAGGTTAAATGGGCAGGTTCCATACTGAGAGGTTAAATGGGCAGGATCCATACTGAGAGGTTAAATGGGCAGGATCTATACTGAGAGGTTAAATGGGTAGGATCTATACTGAGAGGTTAAATGGGCAGGATCCACACTGAGAGGTTAAATGGGCAGGATCCATACTGAGAGGTTAAATGGGCAGGATCTATGCTGAGAGGTTAAATGGGCAGGATCTATACTGAGAGGTTAAATGGGCAGGATCTATACTGAGAGGTTAAATGGGTAGGATCTATACTGAGAGGTTAAATGGGCAGGATCCACACTGAGAGGTAAATGGGCAGGATCCATACTGAGAGGTTTAATGGGCAGGATCCATACTGAGAGGTTAAATGGGCAGGATCCATACTGAGAGGTTAAATGGGCAGGATCTATACTGAGAGGTTAAATGGGCAGGTTCCATACTGAGAGGTTAAATGGGCAGGATCTATACTGAGAGGTTCAATGGGCAGGAACCATACTGAGAGGTTGAATGGGCAGGATCCATACTGAGAGGTTAAATAGGCAGGATCTATACTGAGAGGTTAAATGGGCAGGATCCAAACTGAGAGGTTAAATGGGCAGGATCCATACTGAGAGGTTAAATGGGCAGGATCCATACTGAGAGGTTTAATGGGCAGGATCCATACTGAGAGGTTAAATGGGCAGGATCCATACTGAGAGGTTAAATGGGCAGGATCTACACTGAGAGGTTAAATGGGCAGGTTCCATACTGAGAGGTTAAATGGGCAGGATCCATACTGAGAGGTTAAATGGGCAGGATCTATACTGAGAGGTTAAATGGGTAGGATCTATACTGAGAGGTTAAATGGGCAGGATCCACACTGAGAGGTTAAATGGGCAGGATCCATACTGAGAGGTTAAATGGGCAGGATCTATACTGAGAGGTTAAATGGGCAGGATCTATACTGAGAGGTTGAATGGGCAGGTTCCACACTGAGAAGTCAAATGGGCAGGATCCATACTGAGAGGTTAAATGGGCAGGTTCCATACTGAGAGGTTAAATGGACAGGATCCATACTGAGAGGTTAAATGGGCAGGATCCATACTGAGAGGTTAAATGGGCAGGATCTATACTGAGAGGTTAAATGAGCAGGATCTATACTGAGAGGTTGAATGGGCAGGTTCCACACTGAGAAGTCAAATGGGCAGGATCCATACTGAGAGGTTAAATGGGCAGGTTCCATACTGAGAGGTTAAATGGACAGGATCCATACTGAGAGGTTAAATGGGCAGGATCCATACTGAGAGGTTAAATGGGCAGGATCTATACTGAGAGGTTAAATGAGCAGGATCCATACTGAGAGGTCAAATGGGCAGGATCTATACTGAGAGGTTAAATGGGCAGGATCTATACTGAGAGGTTAAATGGGCAGGTTCCATACTGAGAGGTTAAATGAGCAGGATCCATACTGAGAGGTCAAATGGGCAGGATCCAAACTGAGAGGTTAAATGGGCAGGATCCATACTGAGAGGTCAAATGGGCAGGATCCATACTGAGAGGTTAAATGGGCTGGATCTATACTGAGCCGTTAAATGGGCAGGATCCACACTGAGAGGTTAAATGGGCAGGTTCCATACTGAGAGGTTAAATGGGCAGGTTCCATACTGAGAGGTTAAATGGGCAGGATCTATACTGAGCCGTTAAATGGGCAGGTTCCATACTGAGAGGTTAAATGGGCAGGATCCATACTGAGAGGTCAAATGGGCAGGATCTATACTGAGAGGTCAAATGGGCAGGTTCCATACTGAGAGGTTAAATGGGCAGGATCTATACTGAGAGGTTAAATGGGCAGGTTCCACACTCAGAGGTTAAATGGGCAGGATCCATACTGAGAGGTTAAATGGGCAGGATCTATACTGAGCCGTTAAATGGGCAGGTTCCATACTGAGAGGTTAAATGGGCAGGATCTATACTGAGAGGTTAAATGGGCAGGTTCCACACTCAGAGGTTAAATGGGCAGGATCTATACTGAAAGGTCAAATGGGCAGGTTCCACACTCAGAGGTTAAATGGGCAGGATCCATACTGAGAGGTTAAATGGGCAGGATCCATACTGAGAGGTTAAATGGGCAGGATCCATACTGAGAGGTTAAATGGACAGGATCTATACTGAGAAGTTAAATGGCTCCCACTAGTTTTGCCACTCCTTTGCCCAAAATGTATCCCTGCTAAAGAGCCTGTGGCAACTCTTCTGTGGATTTTGCCACCCGCCCTCACCCTGGCCCTGTTGTTCGGTTGCTCTTGGCCTTTGCGTGGCTCAGCACTGCTGGCCTTGGAAGAACATGCCCAAGTGGTAAAGTGTGGTAATGCCCCATCACCCCTGTCCACCTCCAAATCTGAGGGCTATCACCTTAAATGAAGCAGTTATTACACCTCCACACAACAAACCGATAGATGTTCTTCTTGTCCCTGCAGCCTCGTCACCTGCAACCTATCTCAGACAGTGGAATTCAGAACTGATGCCTGTGTCAAGTGCAGTGGTAACAACATGTACAAGTTATTTACCAGTCAATCAGTCAATTGCTGTGTTTGTTTACAGGACAGCAAATGCAATGGGTTCCTTCAGGCAATCTTCCAGTTACACAAGAAAACTCAGGGAGAACACTTTGTCTATAAAGTTGAGCAGAAATGAAGTCTACACGCCCTTCCAAATTGACAAGGACAGTTCAGTCTATCAATCTTATCAGCACACTTCAATTTGTTTTGACAGTAACCACATGGAGGACAGGCTTTGAAATTGCCCCCATGGGGCGGGATTCTCCCCTACCCGGCGCGGGCGGGCTGTACCAGCGCTGAGGAGTGGCGTGACCCACTCCGCCGTCGGGCCGCCCGGAGGATGCAGAATCCTTCACACCTTCAGGGGCTAGGCTAGCGCCGGCATGGTTGACGGCGTGCCAACCAGCGTGGAAGGGGCTTGGCACCACGTCAACTGGCGTCGAAGGGCCTCCGCCGGCCAGCGCATGCACGGGAGCACCAGTGTGTGCTGGCGTCATCCCAGCGCATGCACAGGAGCATCAGTGTGTGCTGGCGGCATCCCAGCGCATGCACAGGAGCATCAGTGTGTGCTGGCGTCATCCCAGTGCATGCACAGGAGCATCCGTGTGTACTGGCGTCATCCCAGCGCATGCACAGGAGCATCAGTGTGTGCTGGCGTAATCCCAGCGCATGCGCAGGAGCATCAGTGTGTGCTGGCGGCATCCCAGCGCATGCACAGGAGCATCAGTGTGTGCTGGCGTCATCCCAGTGCATGCACAGGAGCATCCGTGTGTACTGGCGTCATCCCAGCGCATGCACAGGAGCATCAGTGTGTGCTGGCGTAATCCCAGCGCATGCGCAGGAGCATCAGTGTGTGCTGGCGTCATCCCAGCGCATGCACAGGAGCATCAGTGTGTGCTGGCGTCATCCCAGTGCATGCGCAGGAGCATCAGTGTGTGCTGGCGTCATCCCAGCGCATGCACAGGCGCATCAGTGTGTGCTGGCGTCATACCAGCGCATGTGCAGGAGCATCAGTGTGTGCTGGCGTCATCCCAGCGCATGCGCAGGAGCATCAGTGAGTGCTGGCGTCATCCCAGCGCATGCACAGGAGCATCAGTGTGTGCTGGCGTCATCCCAGCGCATGCACAGGGGGGTTGTTCTCCGCACAGGCCATGGTGGAGGTCCACAGCAGCCGGTGCGGAGGGAAAGAATGCCCGCATGGCACAGGCCCGCCCGCGGATCTGTGGGCCCCGGTCGCGGGCCAGGCCACCGTGGGGGTACCCCCCGTGGCCAGATCCCTGCGCGCCTCCCCGAGGACCCCGGAGGCCCCCCCGCAGAGCCAGGTCCCGCTGGTAAGTACCAGATCTAATTTATGCCGATGGGACCGGCCTAAAACGGGCGGCCGTTCGGCCCATCGCGGGCCGGAGTATCGCCGGGGGGGGCCACTGCCAGCGGCCGCCGACCGGCGCGGCGTGATTCCCGCCCCCGCCAAAATCCTGCCGCCGGAGAATTCGGCAGCCAGTAGGGGTGGAATTCACGCCGTCCCCCGGTGATTCTCCAGCCCGGCGGGGGGGGTCGGAGAATCCCGTTCACCATTTCAGAAGCCCACCATACTGGAGACATTGAAGAGCAGTTAATGCTCAATATATTGAAAAGCATCTGATGGACTAGGTATTTCTATCCAGCTTCTCAGGGTTTATTTGAGCTGAATTAACTGACAGTTCATTTGGGGGTCTGCCCAGCACTTTGAACTGGAACGTGCTTCACCTGTTTCTGCACCTGGATTCCCCCTGACACTGTCCCATCAAGGAGAACTCTGCTGTGACCTGAGGACAGCATTGGCTATTACAACTGTGCGACGTTCCCACTTTCCATCGCAGAGGGGGAATGCAGAGGAGACCAGAGGTGAAGATATAAACCGGGATATATATGAATGCCGCGGTAACGGCCGACAGGTGCCAGGGCACCGAGGGGGCGGGAGTGGGGCGCATGCTGGCAACCGGGCCTGTCATGCTGCCCGTGGCACCTGGTCATGGAGGGGGGTATACCAATGCTGAAACCCTGTCTATTCCCACCCCCTACAGACCTTACAATGTTCAGCCATCTTCCAGCCTTGTTTGCCGCTGTGGCTGGGGCTGCATGAGGCCCAGTGGGGGCTGGTGCACGGGCGTGAGAGGGAGGTGGTGGAGCCAGCAGTACAGCAGCGGGCCGCAGTGGGGCCCATGCAAGCCGCCCACAGGGCCGGCTCAAGGCACCGGCAACTCGGGCAGTCGCCCGGGGCGCCATGTGCTAGGGGGCGCAAGAGACTCGGGTCCCGCACATGCGCAGTTGGGCCGGTGCCAACCAGCGCATGCGCGGTGGCCGCACTCCCCCAGGGCGGCCCCCCCCCTCTGTCCCCCCCCCGGTCCGCCCCCTCGGTCCGCTCCCCCCGCCCCCCCCCTCGGGTCCGCCCCCCCTCTGGTCCGCCCCCCCCCTCAGGTCCGCCCCCCCCCTCGGGTCCGCCCCCCCCTCGGGTCCGCCCCCCCCGGGTCCGCCGCCCCCGCCCCTGCCCCTGCCCCGCCCCCCCCCGCCCCGCCCCACCCCCCCCCCCGCCCCCGCCCCCCCCTCGGGTCCGCCCCCGCCCCCACCTCCCTCGGGTCCGCCCCCCCCTCGGGTCCGCCCCCCCCTCGGGTCCGCCCCCCCGCTCGGTCCGCTCCCCCCCCGCCCCCCCCTTGGCCCCGCCCCCCTCTCGCCCCCCCGCCCCCCCTGGCCCCGCCCCCCCCTCTCGCCCCCCCCCCTCGGCCCCGCCCCCCCTCCCGGACCCGCCCCCCCCTCTCGGCCCCCCCCTCTCGCCCCCCCCCTCGGCCCCGCCCCCCCTCCCGGACCCGCCCCCCCCTCTCGGCCCCCCCCCATCTCGGCCCCGCCCCCCCCACTCTCGCCCCCCCCCACTCTCGGCCCCGCCCCCCCCAAGGGCGCTGAAGTTCAGCTTGCCCGGGGCGCCAGCAACCCTAGGGCCGGCGCTGGCCGCCCAGGCTGCAGTGCCGCACGCCCGAGAGGCGCAGGAGGGGCACCACGTGCGGGAGCCGAGGGGCAGGAGGAGGATAAGGAGGAGGAGGTGGAAGAGGAGGAGGAGGAGGGTTTGCCATAGCCACGGAGGCATCCGATGCAACATCGTGTGTACTGGCCCCGCATGTCCTTCGAGGACCTCACGGACAGGGCGTGCAGGAGGAGACTGCGGAAGATCCGCAAGACCGTCGCCCACATCTGCCACCTGATGGCACACCTGGCACCACACGGGACCGGGGGTGGACATGCCATCCCTCTTCGTGATGGGGTCGTTCCAGTCGCCGAGTGGGGACCTATCTGGCATCTCCCAGCCATCGGTGCACAGGTGCATCCGGGCCGTCACCGACGCCCTGTACGACATCACGGACCGGTACATACAGTTCCCTGTGGACCGCGCCCACCAGGATGCCAGTGCAGCGGGATTTGCCGCTGTTGCCCAGATGCCCATGGTGCAGGGGTCGATCGATGGAATGCACATCGTCATGCAGCCTGCCTTGGAGGAAAGGACCATGTGCCGAAACAGGAAGGCTACACATTCAATGAACGTGCAGGTTATCTGCGACCACAGGATGACAATCCTGCACGTCTGCGCCAGGTACCCTGCCAGTGTGCATGACACCTTGATACTGGCCCAATCGTTTATCCTTGCCATGTGCGAGGGACCCCCCCCCCCCCCCCCCCCCCCCCGGCTGCAGGGATTGTTGCTGGGTGACAGGGGTTACTCGTTGTGGTCGTGGCTGATGACACGTATACGGAGGCCACAGACCGACGCGGAGCAACGCTACAACGATGCCCATGCAGCGACCAGGGGTGTGGTCAAGAGTTGCTTTGGGCTGCTCAAGATGTGCTTCAGATCCTTGGACCGCTCTGGAGGGGCCCTCCAGTCCCCGTCGGAGAGGGTTGGCTGCATCGTCGTGGCCTGCTATGTCCTGCGCAACATAGCCATGCAGAGGAACGATGTGCTGGAGGAGGAGGAGGACGGTCAGGATGAGGGGAATTCCTCCCCAGATGAGGGTGATGGCGAGGGGGGAGCCAATGCACGGGGTATGGGGGATGGACGGGAACACGAGGCTGCCCGGCGCCGCCGGCTGGGCCAGGAGGCACGGGAGGCGCTGGTAGCTGCCCGTTTTGGCGATCACGGTGGGCGGTAGTAGTGATGGGTATGGGCACTGGCAGCGGATTCGGCACCTCACCAACGGATGACCACCCTCACCTCCCCCACCCTCACCACCACCACAATACACTCACCTCCCCACCCCCCACCCTCACCACCACCACAACACCCGCATGCACACCACCCCCCACCCTCACCACCACCACAACACCCGCATGCACACCACCCCCCCACCCTCACCACCACCACAACACCCGCATGCACACCACCCCACCATGACACATCCACCTGCAGCACAACGGGATGGGGGCACGGTTGATGGTGTACGCGGGTCTGCTACAGGGCATGGAGGATGGTGACAGCCTGCTCTGCTCTGGGCTCCGAGCCTTACATCGTTCAACAATGTCTGACTCATGGCCACATCACGACCCTCCATCTGGGTGGAGCCCTGACACTGCATCTCATGGCCCTGTCGTATGGCCGGGGGCGGGCTGGCGTGGGGGAACCATGGGGGTGGGGGGCACAGGTCACACACAACGAAGCCCAACCTCTATCGCAGCGCCACTCACACACACTGGCACACAGTCCCCGCCCCACCCCCTGCACGCACCGGACAGAGTACAGAGGCAGTTCGCATAGGTGTGGAATGTGTTTAATAACAGACGTCCAGTACATGTGCCCCAGCCCATCTAACTAATCTGTGCCCTGCACCTGTGTAAACTCACTCATCCTTGTCTACCTTTCTGGCCTTACAGGCCCCATGACTACGCCTAGGTGTTCCCCCAGACGGTACAGCAGAACTGGAGGTGGACTCCTGTGATTCCTGCCCTGTGACTGGGGTCCCTGTTGGCGGCTGCTTCCTGGGGTGGCCTGGCCTGGATGTGGCACTCATGACCAGCACCATTTCCTATTCCTGGACGCGGAGTCACTACTGCACTTGCATCTGCAGGTGCTGGAAGCCGGCCGTCACCTTCTCACACCCCTGGGTCCCCGGCTGCATCGGGTCTATGGGTGGGCAGGGGAACTCCAGGGACCCGGGACCCGTCTGGGCGACAGGTGTTTGCTGGGGCTGGGCTGCCCTCCCACCGTCCGGTCCCTCGGCTGCTCCTACCTCCACCTGCTGTACTGGAGCGACTGTGTGGTACGCACCAGTTAGTGTCCCAGAAGCCTCACCACTAACATGGCCAATCGAGGTGAGTGTCTGCGATGGCGAGGGGTGGAGGAGACAGCTGTGACGCAACTTCAGTGTCTTCATTGGACCTGTGGTTGTGGGTCCCCTGGGGTGCCGTGTCCTGTCTGTCCGTCCCCTCTGTGTTGGTGTCGTGTTGTGTCCTTTCATGTCCATCTGTCCCCTGTGTGCGGGTGTCCTGTTTCGTTGTGTCGTCACTGGACTGGGTCAGGGGGCTGTTGTTGGAGCTGCCCTCCCCATCGCTGCTAGAGTCCTTGTGGGCTGGCTGTCCAGGTTCTGGATGCGGGCGGTGTCTGCCGCGGGCGGTGTCTGCCGCGGGCGGTGTCTGCCGTGGGCGGTGTCTGCCAGGTGCGCCCGGTTGGTCTGCGTCAGCTGGCCGTCCAGGTTCTGGATGCGGGCGGTGTCTGCCGCGGGCGGTGTCTGCCGTGGGCGGTGTCTGCCAGGTGCGCCCGGTTGGTCTGCGTCAGCTGGCCGTCCAGGTTCTGGATGCGGGCGGTGTCTGCCGCGGGCGGTGTCTGCCAGGTGGCCCTGCAACACACAATACACCATCATGGTGAGGCGGGTGCAGGAGGGTGTGGTTCGTGGAACGGGGTGAAGGGGGAGTGCTGAGGGGAGAGGGTTGAGGGGAAAGGGCTGAGGGGAACGTGGCCAGGCGGGGGGGGTATCTCACTTGGTGGCACGCCCCCGACCTCGGCATTGGCAATCTCCCGGTCCTCGGGTGCACCGGCTATGTCCAGTGCCCTCTGCTCGTGCCACGGTGAGCTGGCGCACGGTGAGTTCACCCCCTCCGGTTCGGGCACGCTCCCGTTGGTTATGGGCACTCTTTTCCTGCGTGGGGGGGGGGGGGGAATAACAGCATTGTTAGGCAGTCCACTGCATGCAGTTGGGTCTATGTTGGCATGGGTGCACAGGGCCGTGGTCGGGGGCATGCCACCAAGTGAGATACCCCCCCCGCCTGGCCAAGTTCCCCTCAGCCCTCCCCCCTCAGCCCTTTCCCCTCAACCCTCTCCCCTCAGCACTCCCCCTTCACCCCGTTCCACGAACCACACCCTCCTGCACCCGACTCACCATGATGGTGTATGATGGGACACTGCTGGGTACTCACCCTGGCTGCCCTCAGTAGGTCATGGAGCACTTTGCGGCACTGCTCGCTAGTCCTGAGTGTCACCGCGGTGGCACTCACGGCTGCGCCCACCTACCTCCACAGACGCCCTCTGGAGGCACCCTCTGGCCGGCTCCAGCGTACAGACACCCCCTCCTCTCCTTGAGGGTGTCCAGCAGTGTCTCCAGGTTGTGGTGTGTGAACCTGGGCACTGCTTGGCGTGGTGCCATGGTCCCCAATCGGCGGCCTGTGCGCTCACGTCACCTGGTGTGCGCACTGCGCCGCGTCATTTACGTGGTGCCGGGTGTCAGACGCCGCTCCGAGACAGCGCCCCCATTCTTCCCATCACGCCCCTGCTAGCCCCCTTGTAGGCCAGAGAATGCCGTCTCAGAACGGGCGCCAACAGCAAGGTAAAACGCGCCCGTGTCCTGCTGGCGCCCGCACTCTGTCGCCGGAGCGAAGAATCGCGGCCATAGTGTTGATTTATTCATTCATAGAATCTCCACAGTGCAGAAGGAGGCCATTCGGCCCATCAAGTCTGCACAGACCCTTGGAAAGAGTACCCTATCTACACCCTGTCTCTACCTTGTCCACATCCCGACCCAACCCTATCCCTGTAACCCTATAGCCCCATCTAACATTTTGGACACTAGGGGGCAATTTAGCATGGCCAATCCACCTCATCTACACATCTTTGGACTGTGGGAGGAAACCGGAGCACCCGGAGGAAACCCACAGGATGTTGATGTTGTGGACAAGGCCTAACATTCATTGCCCTTCCCTTATTGCCCTTGAGAAGATTGTGGTGAGCTGCCTTCTTAAATTGCTGCTGCTAATGAGTGAGTTCCAGAATTTAATGGACTAGTAATCCAGAGGCCCAGGCAATATGCTTTGAAGAACACAAGTTCAAACCCCACCATGGCAGCTGGTGGAATTTAAATTAAATTAATAAAATCGGGAATTAAGAAGCTAGTGTCAGTAATGATGACCATGAAACCATCATTGATTGTTGTAAAAACCCATCTGGTTCACTAATGTTCTTTAGGGAAGGAAATCTGCCATCCTTACCTGGTCTGACCTACATGTGACTCCAGACCCACAACAATGCAGTTGACTCTTAACTGCCCTCTGAAATGGAACAGCCAGCTACTCATTCGAGGGCAATTAGGGAAGGGTAACAAAAGCTGGTCTTGCCAGCAACACCCACATCCCATGAGAGAATATCATTTAAAAAAGGACAAAGATCTTGAATGCAATAGGCTGTGGTTCAGGAGCAAATGAAGTTTGGTGAGAACGAGACTCACAACATTGAGGGAAGGGCAGTGAGTGAGCAGTGGAGTTTGAAGTCCAGATACAGTAAGACTCAAAGACCAAAAATGCCACCAATTGAAGCAAGTAGACATTTCCTTCTTTTTATAAATCAGATGCCTTACTTTAAAAAAAATAATAATCTTTATTAGTGTCACAAGTAGGCTCACATTAACACTACGATGAAGTTACTCTGAAAATCTCCTAGTCACCACACTACAGCGGCTGTTCGTGTACACGGACTGAGAATTTAGAAAGACCGGACGAAGCCGGAGCACCCGGAGGAAACCTACGGAGACATGGGGAGAACGTGCAGACTACGCACAAACAGTGACCCAAGCCGGGAATCGAACCTGGGTCCTTGGCGCTGTGAAGCAAGAGTGCTAACCACTGTGCTACCGTGAATAGTAACCAGGAGAGATGCAAAGTGAGCTGTGAATTCACTATTGTCGGTGTTACATTATTGCACCAAGTTAAAAGGTACCCTGGTATTTTTTATATCAATTATTTGAGGTGTACCTGGCCATTTTAAATTTTGTTTATGATGGCCAGTTGATGAGCTTCAATATACAAGTTGTCACCAGGGACCTACATACACACTCACTGGGCATCATTGCTATGCAAATACACATTGATTGTAAAGCAAGTAGGAACCATGAATCAATTCACGCTGCTTACTTTGTTCTGACAATCAATTTAAGGTGAAGGACTTGGGTTTGTTAAAGTTCAGGAAACCGCTACTTTACCTTGATAGCTTTGATCAACTGTGTGAAAGCCTTTTGATTTCCTGAATCCCAGTTTGAACTTCAAAAGAATATGAGATGTTTTTCAGGCAACGTGTTCTCAGCTCTTTTGGATTTATTGAAGTAAATTTTGACTTTGTGCGATAGTGTTAAACTGCCTGAGGCGAGTCGGCAGCCCGTGTTACAGCTCTTCCATTGTAGTCAATAAAGACGTGTCCAAATGGAGGGCAGGCTGCCAACTCAACACACTATCACACAAAGGCATTGAATTAAAGGCAGATTCTTAGAGCCTCCTCAAGGACAGTTTAATTCGCACAGCCTCAATTGGATCATAAACTGAGGACCACGTTTACTACTATTAGTAGAGTTAATGAAGTGTCACATTTTAAAAATTATTAAAACACTAAAACAGGAAATATAACCTAAATAATGAACTGCGCAGTATTGACCTTCTGCTGCGATTTTATCTGAACTCTTGATGGATCTTTCCAGAGGTTTGCTGTCTGGATTGCAAGCTCGTATCGACCCAAAGTTCAAAAGAAGACAAAAGAACACCCATCTAATAAACCAATTACAACTATAAAGCTTTCTGTTTGACCCATTAATTCACTACATTAAGAAAGGATAAACTTCAATTTTTTTTTTCTGCCTCTTTTCATTTTCATTTCCTCAGGACAATCCAAAGCATTTCATTCGCAATGAAAAACTTGTTCTTTTGAAGTTTAGCTGATGTGCACAGCAAGGTCTCAAAACCCGGCTAAACAAATGACCAGTTACTATGTTTTTGACTGCTGTTGCATGTGAGATCAATATTAGCCATGACACCAGGAGATCTCTCCTGCTCGTCTTCAAATTGTACCATGGGGTCTTTTACATCACGTGGGAGGGCAGCTCGGGCCTTGCTTTAACACGTGGGGCAAGATTCTCTGGCCTCCCTGTGGCTTGTTTCTTGAAGGCGGGAGGTGGCCTGCTGTTGGCCGGTGGCAGGAGCAGAAGATCTTGCCACTGTCAATGGGCCATTGAATCCACCCCACGTGGCCGCAAGTCCACGGTGGAATGCGCCATCGGAAGGACTGGAAGATCCTGCTGGTGTGGACAGCCGGAACTTCTGGCCTGTGTCTGAAAGACCATTGGCGGAATTCTCCATCGGCCAACGGCGAAATCAGGAAATGCGATCGGGCGGAGAATAGCTTCTGATGCCAAAATCACGACAGGCACCAGTTTGACGCTAAATCACGATTCCCCATCAGCAAAGGGAGCGACTTTGGGCTGCCGGCCCGGACGCTGGCTGTGCTGGCTGGGGTGGGGGACCCTTCCAGAGCCGGGGGAGAGGGAGACGAGGGTGCGGGGGGAACAGGCCGAATGGTCGGTGTGACCCTCCCACGGGACTGGGGCGTTGTCCAGGAACCGACTGCCATTACGGTGGCCATCTTGCTGTGCACTCACTGACCACCACCTTGGCATCTGGTTCTGCACAGTGACACCGGCCATATGGGTGCCCCCACTCCCACACCCCACCTCCCTGCCATACCGTCCCAAACTCCCTGCACAACCGACCGCCATTCATCGGCGAGTTACCCAGGGCAACACCAACGGCAGCCCCGAGTGAGGCCAGTGCCAGCCAACAGTATCCTGGCATCAGGGACAGGCGCCAGGGCCAGGGCCAGCGTTGTGTACCATGTGTACTGGCACCGCCTGACATTCAAGGACCTTTCAGACTGGGCATGCCGTCGAAGATACCGACAGCGCAGAGAGACAGTGTGACACATCTGCCAGATGACGGCACACCTGGCACCGCGGAGGTATGGTCCAGTACACTGCTCCCGGTGTCTGTCAAAGTGACTGTCGCCCTGAACGCCTATGCAAGGGAGTCCTTCCAGGCGCCGAGTGGAGACCTGTCAGGGATCTCATAGACCTCGGTGCCCAGGTGCATCCATGCCGTCATGGAGGCCCTATATGCCCAGGCAGATCAATACGTCCATTTTGTTGTGGACCAAGCCCACCAGGATGCCAGGGCAGCGAGGTTAGCCACCATCGCCGGGATGCCCCGGGTTCAGGGGGCGATAGATGGATTGTATGTCGCCCTATGGGCACCTGCGGATAACAGCCCATTCTACACTAACTGAAAGAGCTTCCATCCAACGGACGTTCAGCTGGTCTTTGACCATCAGCTGTGCTACATTCACCCCTGCGCCTGATATTGGGGCAGTGTGCATAATGCATTCATCCTGGCACACTTGGCGATCCCTGACATGCTCAAGAGGCCCCCTCCCTCCCCAGCTGTGGGCTTGGCTCCTGGATGACAGGGGTTACCCCCAGCGGTGATGGCTGATGACACCTATCCGGAGGCCACACACTGATGCAGGGACCCGCTATAACAATGTCCAAGGATCGACCAGGAGTGTGATCGAGTGGTGCCTCGGCCACCTGAAGATGCGGTTCAGGTGCCTGGACCGCTCTGGAAGGGCTCCCCAGTATGATGCTGAGAGGGTCACCCGCATTGTGGCGGCCTGCTGCGTCCTCCGCAACATCAAGCAGTAGAGGAGTGATGTGCTGGAGGAGGACGTTGAAGACCAGGCTTTGTCTGTTGAGGAGGATGCAGGGGAGGACGAGGATGGACAGGACATGGGACACAGGCAGGCATGGGAGGCAGCACGATGTGCGCGCCAGTGCCCATGAGCATGGGACGCTGTGATCGCCTCCAGGTTCACCAACTGAACGGGGCTGGGGGAGCGGTTCCCAGGGGAACAGAAACTATATCCCAAACCAACACCCCCTCACTTCCCTCCCAGGCCGCCCGCCTGCCTGCACCCCCTCCGTGATACATACCTGCAGCATGACGGAGTGAGGGGCCTGGGTTGGCAGTAACAGCAGGTCTGGTTCATGGGGTGGAGGGTGATGACAACCCGCTCCGTGATGAGCTCGGTGCTCTGCATCGTATGACAACATCAGACTCCTGCCCACTGTAGCACTTCCCGCCGTCCACCTGGGTGATACTTGCATGCGAGGTGGCCATTCCATCACACGGACCCATCGGATCCCTGGGGTGCCGGTGGTGGGGGTGGTCGGCGAGGGGGTGGGGGAGGAGGGGGTGAGCACAGGCCACCCACAGGGTCTGCACCATTCCGCCAACCGCCCTCCCCTCGCCTGTCCAGACCAGCCCACCCCTCACACCCATCTGACAGAGCAGCGGGACAGGTTGTAACCATGGTAACAGGTATTTATTGTGAACAAATATATACCATCTGTGCCCTAGCCCTATAACTAAACTGTGCCCTGCACATGTGCCGACCTAACTGATGTGTTACTTTCAGGCCTTATATGCCCGAACACGACACCTAGGTGGTTCCCCAGACAGTACAGCAGGAGTGGAGGCGGACTGCTGTGACTCCTGCCGTGTAACAAGGATCCCTGTTTGTGGCGGCGTCTGGGGAGACCAGGCCTGGACAGGCCTGGCCACTGCTCGGGTGTCCCAGGTGCCGTGGTGCCACCCTGTTTTGCCCACTGTCCACCAGATACACCAGGGACAGGAGGGGAGAGTCCGAGGAACTGCGGTGTTCTGGCACCTCCCCTGCGGGAGTCACCGGCACGTGCCCCATCACCTCCTCCTCCCTGGGGTGCCCGATGGACCCCGGGCTACTCCATGGGACGGGGGTGTGAGCTGAGCTGCCGCCTGAGGCTCCCCTGCTGCCAGACCTGGAGGCCAGCTCCACTCTCAGCCTGGGTCTGCATTCTCATGGCCATGGAGCACATGGAGTGGACCATCTCCACCTGGGACTGCGCCACATCACGCTGCGACTATGCCACCATCATCTATCTGGGTCTGTGTCACATCAGCCAGTGACTGCGCCAGCCCCCTCTGGGACTGGGCCACGTCCCTGTGTGTCTGCGCCATGCCAGCCAGCCACCTGGGCAATGCCGCTGACGTTCCCAGCCATGGCCGGCTGTGACTGGGCCATGCTGAGGAGTGCAGTTGCAATATCCAAGTGGCTCTGGCACCTGTGAGGCGGAAGCCCTGTCCTGGGCCTCAGCCAGCGCCTGCACAGAATGCCCCAGGCCTTGTACATGCTGATCCATGGGCAAAACCGTCGCCCCCAATGCAGGGCCGGTTTTAAGCCTATTTGACCAATTTCAGCAAATTGGGCCCCGCACCTTAAGGGGGCCCCGCGGCAGCGGCGACAGAGTTACCGTTTGAAGCCTTTTCTGTATTCTAAGAGGAACGATAGGGTAGTTTTTACTTTTGGGGAACGCACCGCATTACCGTCGACAAATCCTTCAGCCCTGCGCCGCCAAATCCTTCCGCGGGTAAGTAAGTTTCAAAATTTTAGTATATCAAGCATTTAATGTTTTTTTTTGGTTAAAGACGAGCATACTACACGAAATATAAACATACATAAATTTTTACTTTTGTAGAGTAGGGGCCCCGCCATCACTTTTCTAATTGAGCCAGCAATTCCTAGCACCGGCCCTGCCCCAATGCCTCCACCGCGGACGCCACCCCGTGCGGTGTGGGCCTGGATGCTCGCAGACAACCCGTCATGTCGTCCCTGGCTCTGGGACTGCATCTCCACAATTGATGGGACTGTCCGTTCCAGAAGCTCGAAACCCATCTGGACGGCAGCTAGTCCCTGGTTTGGCCCACCCTCCGAACATATGGCCCCTCGGGAGTTCCTACTTCTCCTGCTGTACCGTAGCATGTGTGTGTGGTGAGCACCAGATAGTGTCCCAGGAGCTTCTTCATTAAAGAGGCGAGTGCCTTTGGCATGGTGGAGGGTGTTGGAAACAGCTGTGATGGGAAATCTGTTTCGTCCCCAGACTCGGGTTCTGGGGTGGCCTGGGTCTCAGGTTGTTGGCTCTCGTCCATGTTGGTATCATCCTAGTCGCTGCTTGGCACCGGGGTTCTGGCTATGGCTGCGGGGAAACAGAAGGGCCAGGCCCATCACCAGCACGTCCTGCAAGGCACAAGATCAAACTGGGGGCCGGAGGTTCGGGGGGGTGGGTGGTGGAACGGGGGTGGAGGGGGTGGGGTGGGGGTGAGGGTAGTGTGGGGGGGGGGGGTGACACACGTGTCATGAGGAACCGTAACTCAGTGGGATCTCACTTGCTCGCCGATGACCCCGGCAACTGCCCATTCCTCAGGCCCGATGATCAAGTCCAGGGCCTGCTGCTCTACTGCAGTCAGGAGCCGCAGGTCCGGCTGTTCCCCTCCCGCTCCCGGTGGTTATGGGTGGCTTTCTCCTGGGGCGGGGGAGGGCGGAAGCAGAAAATGCACAGTGTTAGACAGTCAGACGCATGCAGTGTCAGGGGGTGGGTCGCTGGTAGCCTCAGTGGCCTGCCTGGCACTGCCAAGGTGCCCAGAAGACATTTTCCTTGTGATGGGGATTCGGCCTGGGGTGCCCTGTCCGGCTGTGGGGGGGGGGGGGGGGGGGGGGGGGTGCGAGGATCCATTTACAGGTGAGTTGGGGCTTGGGGGGGGTGTGGTGAGCCACGTATGGCTGTTGTATATATTATTGTATTTACTCACGGCTGTTGTATATATTATTGTATTTACTCACGGCTGTTGTATATATTATTGTATTTACTCACGGCTGTTGTATATAGTATTGTATTTACTCACGGCTGTTGACTATATTATTGTATTTACTCACGGCTGTTGTATATATTATTGTATTTACTCACGGCTGTTGACTATATTATTGTATTTACTCACGGCTGTTGTATATAGTATTGTATTTACTCACGGCTGTTGTATATAGTATTGTATTTACTCACGGCTGTTGTATATATTATTGTATTTACTCACGGCTGTTGACTATATTATTGTATTTACTCACGGCTGTTGTATATAGTATTGTATTTACTCACGGCTGTTGACTATATTATTGTATTTACTCACGGCTGTTGACTATATTATTGTATTTACTCACGGCTGTTGTATATAGTATTGTATTTACTCACGGCTGTTGTATGTAGTATTGTATTTACTCACGGCTGTTGACTATAGTATTGTATTTACTCACTGTTACTGTTGTTGTGTTGATGTTGTTTTTGGCTCCGCCTGTGGCTCCGCCCCTCTGAGAAGGTATATAACCCATCGATCCGGGACAGCCTCTCAGTGCGGGAGAAGCTACTGATGGGCACATTCTAGCTGATTAAATTGATGCCAATCAATCCAGTCGAAACGGTAGTTAACAAGAACTGTGGTTTTAATCAGCTAGAATGTGCCCACCAGTAGCTCCTCCCGCACTGAGAGGCTGTCCTGGATCGATGGGTTATATACCTTCTCAGAGGGGCGGAGCCAAGGCAGAGCCAACAACAACATCAACACAACAACCTGGTATGGTGGCTGCGGAGAGAGAGAGGGTATAGGGACAGTATCCAGCACCGCCATACTTCGCCGACAGTCATGCCGCTGGCCAGGGGCTTCTGCCAGGGCTGGGGATAGTAGTGGGGAGTGGCCAGCAGGTGGACTGTTGGGCCAGGGTGGATGAGGACGCGGTCCAGCACAACCAGTGCCATCTTTTCGGCCGCGATCGGTGTGTGTGTGGGCTATATAGCCCAAGCTCAGCTGCAGCTTGTCAGCCCTGAAGTGTCCATCATGGACCCGGCGATTCTGCTGGTCTTCCACACGGCGCCAGTGCTAGCCCCTCACCGGTAGCAGAGTCGCTGCGGGTGTGGCACCGATTCTTCTGACGTGGAACTCCACGGATCCTCTGTTGGCGTCAGCACTTAGACTCAGGAAGGAGAATCCAGTCCCATATGGTAGGTCACAGAAAAGCAGCACTGATGTCAGCAAGGTAAAAACAAAATACTGCAGATTGTGGAATTTTGAAATAAAGACAGAAAAGGCTGGAAGTACTCAGCAGGCCAGGCAGCACCTGTAGAGAAAGTCAAAAAGTGACAACAAAGGGGTCACAAAGAGAGCGAACATTTGCATTGTTCACATTAAGATGTTTGTTTGGTATTATTATGATACCAATAAAGGTTTTATGTTTATTTGTACTTATTGAGCCTTTATTGCTGACCCCCATATAATTTATATATCTAGATGTGGCCCTCCAGCTGAAAGGTTTTCCCACCACTAATTTAACCCATGCAGTACCTGCCACGACAGTGTTTGATGGGACAGTGTAGAGGAAGGTTTAATCTGTATCTAACCCATGTTCTATCTGATCTTGGGGTGCATGGATTGCTGATACACATGACTAAAGCAGTCATTCCTCATGACTGGAATCCTTCTTCTATAAATAGATTTGAGCAATGGAAAAATCACAAGACGTCTGGCTGTGTGTTCAGGGGCCGCCTTCATGTCTCCTCAGCTGCCTCCATTAAATAACCCCCAATGAATCTTTCAACCTCTTCTCCTGAAGATCAATAGCACATATCTACTTACAACCTATAGCGGTGTGCCCACACAAGAAAGGTGAAGTTGTAAAACAACTTGCAGAGTTGATTATTGATTTTCAGATTTTCTTTCCCATTTTCTCAATACTCTGTGAACTCAGGCATAAATGATGAATAAATGTTCTTGCCCCTGGCTCCTTGTGATGACCTAACATAAGCCGCCACTTCAAAGGCACCATTCAATGATAGACAATGAAAGAACATGTCTGTCTCCAGAATTTCCATGCGAACTGACGGTGCCAATCGCTGCAAGGAATAAAGGTTTTTGTTTGACTTTCAGTCTCGTTAGCCTGCTACTGAACCACGTCACAGGATATTATCTCTATAGCAACCCCCATTCCAACACAGAAAGTAGAAACTTGGTCACCCGGAGCACTTTACAGACTGAGTTCGGTCACAGCCATTAACAGTGAAAGTGACTGTACAGAGTTGTGGGTCTCCTAAATCACTGATAACAAAGACTCTAACAACGACTGCATAGCTCATCGCGTCTCCTTCTCCACCATCCCCCCTCACCTTTCTTGTTGAAAAGAAATTTTGAAATTCGAAAGTCAGTGTGTGATTACATTGGTTAGTGGTGTTGTAGTCCTTTTTTTTTGGCCAGTGTGCTCACTGTTAGAAACACGGTATGTTTCATCTGTGTGTTCCTCAGGTTCAGGATTTGCTACATTAGCCTCTGTAGGAGTCTGCATGTCCGCTCGTGCTCTAGGCTGGATGACTGAAGAGCTGGTTCTGCTACATACAGAAGGTAATGGTGATTGTGTGCATAGGAGGCACCTTCTGAGGCTACCACAAAACTGTTCGGTTGCGGGGCATTATTGTGTACTGCTACTAACTGGTCATGGCCAGATACGAACTGGATCATGAATGTCTGAGCAGGTGTTAGATGGCTGAGCCTGTGGACATCTCGGTCATTGTGTGTTTTGCATCATTAACGTTGGTTCCAAGTTTGGACTGCAGTAGAGTCTTGGCAGTCAGAATCGTGGTCCGAGTACGCCTTAAAAACATAATTATGCTGATGAGGTCAGGGTCTATTGTGGCAGATTTTACAAGTTGACGGGGGCAGCACAGTACTCTGTGTGATCACGTGCAAATTTCTCTGGAAGATGATTGGTTGACGAACCGTCTATTCCACCAAAACATTTGACTGTGGATACAGGGGGCTGTTCGATATGCTCAAAGTTCCACATGCGGCAAAGTTGCAAAATTCAGTGAAGTTTAAGGGTGTTGTCTGTCATGAGTCTCTGTGGGATGTCATGTGATGAAGTGTCTTGTTTTTTTTTATAAATTTAGAGTATCCAATTCATTTTTTTTTCCAATTAAGGGGCAATTTAGCATGGCCAATCCACCTACCCTGCACATCTTTGGGTTGTGGGGGCGAAACCCACGCAAACATGGGGAGAATGTGCAAACTGCACACGGACAGTGACCCAGAGCCGGGATCGAACCTGGGACCTCGGCACCATGTGGCAGAAGTGCTACTCACTGTGCCACCGTGCTGCCCTGAAATGTCTGTTGTTACGTCAACGTGAGCAAGTGTGCAGTCAGTTCCAGCCCCATATGGCCAAACTCACAACACAAGTGAATTAACCAACAAGTCTGATAAAAATCACAGAAATCTTTGGTCCTTGGCCAATAATTACAGGCACCAGTTTTGTAAGTTGAAACACATGGGGCGGGATTCTCCCCTACCCGGCGGGGCGGGGGGTCCCGGCGGGACGGAGTGGCGTGAATCACTCCGGCGTCAGGCCGCCCAAAGGTGCGGAATTCTCCGCACCTTCAGGGGCTAGGCCGGCGCCAGAGTGCTTTGTGCCCCGCTGGCCGGCGTGGAAGGCCTTTGGCGCCGTGCCAACCGGGGGCCGGAAGGGACTCCGCTGGCCGGGTCCGCGCATGCACGGGAGCGTCAGCAGCTGCTGATGTCATCCCCGCGCATGCACAGGGGGGGTTCACCTTCACACCGGCCATTGCGGAGGACCACACGGCCGGCGTGTTGGAAAAGAGTGCCCCATGGCACAGGCCCGCCTGCAGATCGGTGGGCCCCGATCGCGGGCCAGGCCACCGTGGGGGCAGTCCCCGGGGCCAGATCGTCCTGTGCCCCCCCCCCCCCCACAGGACCCTGGAGCCTGCCCGCCGCCAGGTCCCGCCGGTAACGGACCTAGTCCAATTTACACAGGTGGGACCTGCATAGAATGAGTGGGACTTTGGCCCATCGCGGGTCAGAGAATCGCCGGGGTTGGGGGGGGGGGGCGCTGCGGGCGGCCACCGACTGGCGCGGCGCGATTCCCGCCCCCGCCGAATCTCCGGCGCTGGAGAATTCGGCGATCAGCGGGGGGCGGGATTCATGCCGCCCCGGCGTTTCTCCGACCCGGCCGGGGGGTGGAGAATCCCGCCCGTGAATTATTTATAATTAGAACAAATATGAAAAATACAGTAAGCACAGTTACTTAATGTCGAGCCAATACCTGGCTTTACTTTAACTGTACCATCCTTTACCCAGATGCACAAGACAGACAAACACAGAAGGGGGGAAGGTGGAGAAATAATAATTATTAAGGTGAAAATATAAGGGGCTGGATTCAACATTGGCAGGATCTTCCATTTCGCCGGCAGCACACTCACGACCATGGATTTCCTGATAGCGTGGGGGTGCCGACAATGGTAAACCCCATTGGCTGGCTGCCGGGACAGTGAATCCCACCCATTAGTTCTTGCTTCAGATGATGAGTCCTTTTGTGCACTTCCTACACAGTATGAATGTGGATTAAAGTCTTTGGAATTGACTTCTGGTGGCGGCTGTGAGTTGAAAGGTTGCACTTAAGGAGGCTCCTGCTTGGGGATTCAGCTTTTATCCCCTTTTACCTGATTTTTAAAAATATTTTTATTCTCCTTTTTCACATTTTCCCCCAAATTTGCACCCACCAACAAGTAACGAATATAATGTCAATCCCCATATCAATAACAACAATCCCATCCTCCCACCAACCCCCAAATAACTGCCCGCGTGTCAACATAAACAAATAACAAAAAGGAATCAGGAATCACCCATAGTCACCATTAACACATACAGTCCCCCTCCCCTGAAGTTAAATCTCCACTATTCTTGGAATTCCCCCTATGCCAAAATGGTTGAACAGGTGTTCTAAATGGTGCACAAGGAGTTTCACTCCTTGACTCCTTTGCAGACTTAGGTAGGTGCCATTCAGGTCAAACTAATGTTTCAAGTTATCCCCGGTATAACCTATATCTTCAAAGAAAGTTTTATCTACTTACCACTTAGTAGCTTCGATCCTGGGTCCCGCCTTGCTAAGAAAGTACAGTAGACTTCTCGATATTTTGTAATAACCACTGTTTCAGGTTACGGTTAATTTAAAACTTACTTTATTTTACTTCAAAAAAAAAACATCATTGTCTTTACAACAAGTAAAAAAGATCTTGCTTCTGAATTCTCCGTGCCGGTTGATCAGACCTTCTGGGTCTTCTTGACAATCATTCTTCTCTATCTGTCGGTTTTCACCTCGTTTATTCGCTGTTCAGTTCGGCTCTCGTATTCAATCTCCCCCATGTACCGAAGCAGCTCTGCGATTTGAGAGCTGAATGTCGGCTGCTAGTGATTCAGGATTTTTGGTACCTTTCTCACAGCCATGCTGGTTAAATAATATCTTCTGCTGATTTATGCAATTTTTATTTGCCCATTGTTCACATCGAGTTTCCATCGTGTCTAACCAGAGGATGTTTCAGTGATAAGCATTGGTAAAAATGCGTTGATGTTTTTCAAATCTTAGAGGAGTGATACCTCCTGTTCTTGTCATGTTTTACTGACTCCTTCTTGGTGTTAAATTTATGCCTTAGTGAATTTGATATCTCCAAATTCCCACATTCAACTGGTGCCAGCAGGATTTTATTCATACACTTTATTGTCACTTAGATCAAACATAAAATCCCAGCAATTCTTATTCAACTGCTTACTAAAATAATTGACTTCTATGAAAATGTGAACTATTTCCTTCCTGTAACTAAATCTTAATTTGCTAGCATTTCTTTAACTTGAAAATGGCTTATTGTCACGAATAGGCTGCAATGAAGTTACTGTGAAAAGCCCCTAGTCGCCTCACTCCGGCACGGCTGGTACAGGAATCGAACCATACTGCTGGCCTGCTTGGTCTGCTTTAAAAGCCAGTGATTTAGCCGAGTGAGCTAAACCAGCCCCTCTTGAAAGGGCGGCATCAGATTTCTCAAGTTGATGAAGGCTATTTGCATTTCAAACCCACTTTTCAGAATGCTGTTAACCCTTTATGGGATTTTTGCTTGCTTTTTGTCATATTCCTTTGGGTTTTGTCAGACCTTCATGTTTCAAATGTCATTTTTTCCTATTTTACTTTACACCCCCCCAACCCTCCCAACCCCCCCCAACTAATGTGACCCAATTCTTGAAAGTGCATAATGAATAATGCCCATGAATTGTCCATCCTCCCCCTCAGTTCAATCTTAAACTTCTCAAGAGTCTTGAATTCCAGCAGTCCCCCCCCCCCCCCCCCCACCACCACGCCAGGGCACAGGGTGGAGAGGTTGCTCTCCACCGCATCAGGATCTGCCTTTGGGTGATCAACGAGGTGAAGGCTACAACACCTCCGCACCTTTTTCCAACCCCGGCTGGTCCGACACCCCGAATATGGCCTCCCGAGGGCCCGGGTCCAGTTTCACGTGCACCACTTTAGAGATTACCCTAAAAACCTCCTTCCAGTAATCCTCCAGCTTTAGACAGGACCAAAACATATCATCGTGATTTGCGGGCCCCCTCCCCGTAACGTTCACACACATCTTCTACCCCCTCAAAGGGCCGGCTTATCCTCGCCCTTGTGAGGTGCGCTCTATACACCACCTTTAGCTGTATCAGCCCCAACCTCGCGCATAAGGTGGAGGTGTTAACCCTCCAGAGCACCTCACACCAGAACACCTCCTCCATACCCTCGCCCAACTCTTCCTCCCACTTTGCTTTCATCCCTTCCAGTGGTGCCTTCCGTAAACTGCCGACACTACCCCCATCTCCAGTCGCCCTGTCGTCAGCACCTCCTCCAGCAATGTGGAGGCCAGTTCCTCCGGGAAGCTCTGTATCTGCTTTCTGGAAGAATCTCGAACCGCATGTATCTAAACATTTCCCCCTGCTCCAGCCCATACTTCACTTCCAGCTCCTTCAATCCTGCAAACAAACCCCCAAGAAACAAATCTTTCAGTGTCTAAATCCCCTACTCCTCCATTTCCGAAAATTTCCGTCCCAGTTCCCTGCTCAAATCTATGGTTCCCCGAATCGGCATTTCCCTTGACCCTGCCTCCAACCCGAAGTGTTGGTGAAACTGCCTCCAAATTCTCAATGAAGCTATTATTACCGGACTCCCTGAGTATTTCCCCGCGGCACTGTTGCTAACGCCTTCAATCCCGACCCCCGACACAAACTCTCCTCCATTCTTACCCATTGGGAGTCAACCCCTCTGACCCAGCTCCGCACCTTCTCCACATTCGCGCCCAGTTAATATACACAGGTCCAGAAGACCCAAACACTCTGCCTGCCTTCCCCTCTGTAGCAGCACCTTTCTAACTTTGGCACCTTCCCTCCCCATATGAACGACGATAATTCCTTCAATCTCTCTGAAAAATGCTTTGCAGGAAAATCGGCAGGCATTGGAAAATAACAGAAATCGCAGCAACACATTCATTTTAACCGTCTGTACCCCGACCTGCCAGTGACAGAGGGAGATCATCCCACCTTGCCAGATCAGCTTTGCTTTTTACCTGTTTAATGAGTGTTGTTTGGAGAGAAAATTGACTGCAATTTGAACGTTTTTGGCTCCTCCTCCGGCGTTGTGATGTCTGGCGGTTTTAACATAATTTTTTTTAAAATATAGGTTTAGGGTACCCAATTCATTTTTTCCAATTAAGGGTCAATTTAGCGTGGCCAGTCCACCTACCCTGCACATCTTTGGGCTGTGGGGGTGAAACCCACGCAAACACAGGAAGAATGTGCAAACCCCACACGGACAATGACCCAGGATCAAACCTGGGACCTCGGCGCTGTGAGGCAGCAGGGCTAATCCACTGCGCCACCGTGCTGGAGGTTATAACATGAGGAACAAATCAAATAAGGGGTCCTCGTCTGACTTGGAAGGCACTAGTGTCACGGGAGGGAAGAAAATAGCGGAAGCACCTGTGTCATCCTCTCACTGAACAACTGGGAGACTGCTGGAATTCCTAATGCAGATGTTCAAGAAACAGAGACAAGCGGTCACTGGTGACCTGGTGAGGACGGTGGCATCCATTTGTGTAACTTTAGATAGGATGGAACAATGGCTGGAGGTAGAGGGCTTAATAATTCGGAAGGTAGAGGAGACAGTCACAGGTCATAGTGATCGGTTGCCTCTTTGGAGGCAGAAGTGGTGATGTTGGCGGAAAGGCAGAAGATATTGAAGGCCAAAGCCGATGACCCGGAGAATCGCTCGAGACGGCAGAATTTGAGGATTGCCGGGCTGCCCGAGTGCATAGAAGCTGCGAGTGCCACTAATTATGTTGCAAAGATATTTGGGAAGTTGCCAATATACACCAATATATCATAGTGCAGACACACACTGATGGACACACACAGGGACCAATCAACATGCACAAACACCGCAGCCAATCACCAGTTAGAATACACACACTACAAAGGCAGAGGGCACCACGGTTCCCGCTCATTCTGGATGCTGCCTCTGAGTGTAACAAGAACTCATTCAGCCCAGCACGGACTCACAACACGTGCTGAGAGAATCAACTGGTTCGGACAAGGCTTAGGTCTCTAGTTCAAGTTAGCATTATTTAGACCCACAGTCATCGTGTGTTAGTTAGTTAGTAGTTAATAAAATTGAGTTAAACCTTCATCTGTGTTGGAAGTGTCTGTTCATCTCTCAAGCCTACACAAGCCAACACTTCACGGTACCAGGAGTTGAGGAACGCTCGCACTTCTGAGACCTACCTTTCAGTGATCTGCCTCCCACCAGTCTCCAGCCATCCTACAGAATGGACTCCGTTTGCCCGCTGCCGCCTCTCCGCATTGCAGGGAATCTGGGCTCCAACTGGAAACTTTTCAAACAGCGCTTCCAGCTGTACCTCGACGCCAGAGACCTGGAAGCTGCCTCGGACGCACGGAAGATTGCTCTCTTCCTCTTCACAGCCGGGGACCACGCTCTGCACATTTACAACTCGCTCACCTTCAATGAGGGGGAGGACAAATCGAAGTTCAAGACCATAATTCTAAAGTTCGACAGCCACTGCGCGGTCGAGGTCAACGAGAGCTTCGAGAGATACATGTTTCAGCAGCGGGTTCAGGGTAAGGACGAACCTTTCCAGTCCTTTATTACCCACCTCCGCGTCCTTGCACAGTCCTGCAACTACGGGTCCACCTCTGACTCCGTGCTCCGTGACCAGATTGTTTTTGGTGTTCAGTCGGAGTCCCTGCGCCAGCAGCTACTAAAAGTAAAGCAGCTCACTCTCTCCACGGCCATTGAGATCTGTGTACTTCATGAGCATGGCTCCACGCGCTACTCCTACATCAAGGCTGCTGAATCGGCGCGGCAAGCCCCTGACGAGGCAGAATGGGTCCAAATGATTAAATCTTTTCAGGCTCTGGACCTGAATGATGGCGGCCATTTCACGCATTTTTCGCGCGACGTCATGGACCGCTTCATGCAGGTGCGCGCTATGCTGGATCGCCCTGCGCATGCGCGGTGGCGCGACGAGCGTGCGGCAACTGCGGCTCCGCCCACTTAAAGCAGCAATGTCCTGCAAAGTCCCGATGCTGCCTGCAGTGTGGCAAACAAGGCCACTACGCTGCAATGTGCAGATCTTCCATGCCTGCTGCTTTTTGAAGGTCCACCCAGCCCACAGAGACGTTAGGGCTATCCAGCCTGCTGAACCTACTGCAGACCTTGCTTCCGACTGTGCCTGCAATGACCCACAGGTCCCGTTCCAAATCGGCGTTGTTACTACGAACAGGATGTCCCCCAAGCGTGGCACTGAACCCATCCACGTCCACAGCGTCCGCCAGGATGATGAGTGGTGTGCCACCCTTACGGTCAATCGGTCCCCTGTCAGGTTCCGCCTGGACACTGGCGCTTCTGCCAATCTCATCGCGTCGTCTGATTTCCGCAAGCTCTGCGTACAGCCTGCTGTCTGCCATCCGCGTGTAAATTGCTGACTACAATGGCAATGCCATCACCGCCAGCGGCTCCTGCGCCTTGAGGTGACACATGGTGCTCACAGTCATTCTCCCGTTGAGATTGTTGCTGCCTCAAAAGCCTCCTTGCTTGGTGCGCAGGCATGCAAGCTGCTCCACTTAGTGCAGAGAGTACACACTCTCTCTTCAAGCGATATACCTGCATCCTCTGACACAGACTTCAGGGCACAGCTCGACTCCATCATCCAACAATACCATGATGCTTTTCGAAGGCATGGGCACGCTCCCTTACACGTACAAAATCTTACTCAAGCCCAACGCCATACCTGTCATTCACGCACCTCGCAGAGTCCCAACGCCCCTCAGGGACCGCCTCAAGCAACAGCTCCAGGACCTCCAGGACCAAGGAGTCATCTCTAGGGTTACAGAACCACAGACTGGGTAAGCTCCATGGTCTGTGTCAAGAAGCCGTCCGGCGAGCTGCTGATCTGTATTGATCCTAAAGATTTAAATCAGAATATCATGCGGGAGCACTACCCGATTCCGAAAAGGGAGGAACTCACGTCCGAGATGGCCCATGCCAAACTATTCTCAAAACTGGATGCCTCGAAGGGTTTCTGGCAGATCCAACTAGATGAGTCAAGCAGGAAGCTGTGTACGTTCAACACACCCTTCGGCAGGTTCTGCAACAACCGGAAGCAATCACGTCCATGAAGACGCCCGAGGACAAGAAAACGGTTCTCCGGTTCCTGAGTATGGTGAACTGGGAAGTTCATCCCGAATCGTGCCTGACACACCACGGTCCTCAGAGGCCTGATTCGCAAAACCACAGATTTCCGGTGGCTCCCTGCTCACGAGAGTGAATGGCAGGAGCTGAAGGCCAAGCTTTCCACGGCCCCAGTGTTGGCCTTTTTCGACCCGACCAAAGAGACCAAAATCTCTACTGATGCCAGTCAGTCGGGCATTGGCGCCGTGCTTCTGCAATGAGACGGGCCCCCATCGCATATGCGTCGCGGGCGATGACTCCCACAGAGCAGCGCTATGCGCAAATCGAGAAAGAGTGTCTCTGCCTTCTCACTGGAGTTGCGAAGTTCCACAACTACGTCTATGGACTTCCGCAGTTCACGGTTGAAACAGACCGCCGC